>NC_060282.1:56443656-56643567 GCF_021613505.1 Equus quagga
CTCAAGCAGCAAAAACACCTTGCTAAGAATAAGACTGGAAGGAGGATCCGTTGTGTTTTGTGGTGGGGATGGTGGGTGACTGGGGTAGGAAGTGCAAGGAGGAGGAAGAGGAGGAAAGAGGCAAATGGAAAGAAGCTGAGGTTAGGGCAAGTCAGAGAAATGCCAGAGTTGTGGGGGGAGGGGCGGTGAGCCAGTGCCATTCAGGAACAGTTCCTTTTTCATTGCAGCTTTATTCATCCGCAAATATGTTGTGAAAATAGATTTAATTTTGTACCATCCCAGAAAGAGGAAACCAAAAGGCAAAATACTCCATGATGTTATAAGCACCTAGACATTTGCAGAAATCTTGACTTGTGCCCCAAATATCACATTTTGAGGAATTTGGGGTTCCAAGCCAAGATCTTAGGATCCTGAGAAGGCAGGAGGACAAACCGACAACTCAGTTACAAACTACAGCTTTATCATCGTTTTCAAGGGAGGGACAGAGGCACCTACCACTCTTGGCTTAATTTTTACCACTTTCTCTCCCATCTCCCAGCAAATCCTTATGCTTTTCAGTTTGCAACACACAGCACTCAGGTTTCAGTAGTGCTTCATGGAACTGCTAAGATCATCACAGGTTCTGGTGCTGGACGAGCCCAGTTCACTACTTCTTAGCTGTGTGATCTTGGATATGTTACTTAATGTCTTGGTGCTTCTTTTGCCCCATCTGTAAAATGGGGATAGTATTTCTTAGGGTTGCTATGAAGATTTGAGCTTAGGCATAATCAGTGCTACATAAGTGCTTGTTTTTATTGTTATTGTTGTTGTTGTTGTTGTTATTGTTATTATATGGACAGATCAGAGAGAGTTTGAGTCTTGAAAACATAAACTGGCTAGCCCATGAAAACTGAAGACAGTGACCCATTTGGAAACAGAAGTCTGGTCTCTTCAAATTTCATTTTCCTCCTCTGAAAGGTACAATGTTATTTAGAGAGAGAGAAAAGAAATATTTATAAGCTCAGATTTTTCCTCTCATTGCAGTAAGAGGCTAAGTATCTCAAATTTTCCTGAAATCTATGGCTGAGGTACTTAAAAAAAAGTGTAGGGGGAGCATTTTTTTACCACCGGCTCTCACATTCTTTTAGGAGAAGCTTCGCGGCTGACCTTTAACTTCCCCACACCTCAGGGGACCTGATGTGGAAGGTTCTTGCAAGCCTATGCTGAGCGAGCTCTGGGAAAGGAAGGCCAGATTTGGTCACAGTGATCTCAGAGGACAGTGCCTGGACACGATATTCTGTGTTTGTGCTTGCAATCTCAGAAACAGCACGAGACTGTGGAGGCTTCACGAACTCTGAAACTTTGCTCATGAGTTGCAAGCAAAGCTGTGAGTTTTCCAAAGGTTATTTGGCCAGAAGAGGATGTCAGCACACAGAAGAAGAGACCACCACTGCTGGCCTTTCCAGTTCCAGCCAGACACCGCGGAGCACTGTTGACAACCGTGCAGGGCTCATTCTCCTTCACAGAGAGGGGCCGGGTGCACCTCCCTGCCCAGGTCCCCAGGAGGCTCTGAGAGGGCAGAGGGGAGGGCCTTCTAATAAGGCATAAGCTGCTGGAAAGACAAACTCAAGCGCAAGCTGGGAGGATCTCACTAGACCTACAAAAGTGGAAGGAAGCTGGCCGGGTGCCTGGCGCTGTGTGACCTACGCAACGAAAGGCAGGCTGATCTTAGAATGCTCAAAGAGGAGCAACTCTCCCATGACCCTGTCCGTTTACTCCAGAGAAGAGCAGATATGTCATTCTGCTGCCAGGGCTGAGGAGGGGCAGTTTGCATCAGGAGCAGGTAAGAGAAGAGAAAAGCAGAGTGTGTGTTCAAGGAAGAATTTAAACTGAGGTAAACCCGAGGGTAATAGGAAGAGACATTTCCTGTACTTCTGACAACTGCGTGTGTGTGTGTGCACGTGTGTGTGTTTCCTACGTAAGTAATAAAAATGGGACTCAGTGGAAAACACTTTTTTTGGGCGTAGGAAGGCAGATGGGCTTCTCAGGATCCCGTTACCTCATACCCTTTCAGACTTACCACTTGTGTTGAATTTGAGGCTCCTTTTTTCCAGTAACTCTTTTGTCCTCCTCTCCATTACATTCCCATGACTTATTCTTTCTAGTAACTCCAAGAACAATCTGGTTCTAGGTGAAAGAGTGCCTGGAAATTGCAGCACACACTGGCACACTTCCTCCCTCTCCATCTGGTCCAGGAAGCCACAAAGGGTCTGTGAGAAAACCCTCAACAGAGTTCTCCATGCGGCCGATCCAGGGGAGTTTGCTCTTTGCTGTTCTTCAAGTCCCCAGGGAAGAACTGAAGATCTTCCCAAGATCGTTCATGTGACGTTTGGAAATGGAGATGGCCTCCTGGCCCATGCAGACCTTCAGCTTCACATTGTGACCTTTAATTAGGTGCCCTGCATTTGACCTCATCAGAGTGCCTGGTGACCTCCAGTAATCAGGCAAGGTCATCTGCCTGAAGTTCCTGAGGGTTTTCTAGGGCCTCATTGTCTATTCGGATCCTACGCCTTTTCTGTCACGGAGGGATGCAAACGAAACAGAACTCACAGACGCTGTCCCCAAGAAACTTGAGGTGAAAGTAGGATACATACAAACAATATAAGACATCTGAGCCATCGAGAAGAAAATATAAACAATCCTTGGTAATTGAAAACCTTTGTTTTTTTGTCCCAACTATAGGATTGTGGTTGAGTATCTGTCTTTTTCAACGAATGTGATTACATCCATTTCTGAAGGAGTTAATCACTTCAGTTACCCAAAGATTGTAACTAGTTTGTAGGACATATAAAGTGAGTGATAATAGTCATTTCTGCTTCACAAAATGCCAAAGAAAATAGTCATTAGATAAACAGAGCCTTTTAAATTTTCACCACTGAAACTTTCTGAGATATTAGAAGTGTTCTGGAGAGTTCCTCAATGTATTCACTTCCTACCTGAATAATTTGTCTGTTTTAAAATAGTATAGTGTTAAATCTTGACAAAATTCCCATACAAAATTATTCCTGTTTCCCTCTACTTGGTTGGCATAGGCTCAGAATTCTCCCCAAAGATTTTTACAACTTTCTAAAATATCTATCATTGAAAAAAAGGATACACATGTAGTCAACCATCATCAAAAAAGCAATCTTTGAATTGATTAGACAATCAGTGCAGGGATGCCGTGTGCATCTTTGTGCATGTACAGAGGGAGACTTCAAGCTAACGAGAAGTACATGGCTGGGGAGAGGTATAATTTGTGGGGTACTTTAATAACATTTATTATTTTGGGGAAAGATACCAAAGCTTTAAGGTTCTTGTTAAATAAAAACTCCCCAGGGCTGAGAGTGGGAGGCATGACAAGCCCTTGTCAGCCTCTACTACTTTAGTATGAATTAAGGTCCTATTTGAGCTGAAAGCAACTTGGAGACCATTTACTACATGTTCTTCACTTAATAGATGAGGAGCCCCAAACCCAGAGAGCATAAGTAATGATGCTGACAATGCTGGAGAAAAGCAATTGAAAAGGAGATGTTAAGGGAAAAGTGACCACAGCAGCATTTTGGTTAGGGCTCACCTTACTCATACATATTCATCAGGTAGATTATAGAATGCCTGCTTCCTTCACAGTTCCAAAAGCAAGTTCTTTTTTGAGGAAGATTAGCCCTTAGCTAACATCTGCCACCAATCCTCCTCTTTTTGCTGAGGAAGACTGGCCCTGAGCTAACGTCCGTGCCCATCTTCCTCTACTTTATATGAGGGATGCCTACCACAGCATGGCCTGCCAAGCGGTGCCATGTCTGCACCGGGGATCCAAACCAGCGAACCCCAGGCCGCCAAAGCGGAAGTTCGCACTTAACTGCTGAGCCACCGGCTGCCCCCTAAAAGCAAGTTCTTATTTACACCAGAGTTTCGAGGGGTCTTTATGGCCCGTAAGCATGCTTCCCTCTGTTCCTAATCCCAGCAGTGAATAGGGAGAAAATGTTTCATTGTGAAGAAATTAATAAGCCTTTAAGGATGAGCCATTGATCCCACCTCCCTGGTGAAAATAGCCCCTTGGAACCACTGTGGCATCCGGGGCCCCAGGCAGCCGGTGTGTTTACTTCCCATTTGCTGAATTCCTGTCTTTAATGAGCTAATACAACTGGGCTGCACATAAAGCTTATTTATTTCCTTTGATAGGTTTACATACTTAAACAAAAACAAACCCCTAGGAGGACGGAAAGAACAAAGTCATGCAGCTGCTTAAAATCTTTTAATTATGACCGAAAGAATTCTTTTATTTTTAAATCAGTAAAACAAAGTTAAGTGGAAAACTGAAAGCTCATGCCTGACAAACATATTTTCCCAAACAGATTGAATGCTTTTGGATCTCAGACACTATTTCACTAGTGTTTTTAATTCATAGACTTTGAAAAATCTGGATCCAAGTAATCTTTTTCAGAAGCATTGAATTTACACCATTTGAATTTTAAATAAAAATGAGAGGCTTTTAAGGTAAAAATTATTGCTTAGGGATTACAAACAAAATCTTGAATTTCCCATTGGAGGACACTAAGAAATACAATTTTTTCAAATCAGATGAGTAAATTTATTTCAACAATGTAAATTATAGATTCATTCCCAAGGTGGCTCGCATAAATAATGTTTGGTAGAAAATATCAAAGTTCGGTGAGATTAAATTGATATGAAGTCTGTTGCACTCAAACTTTGTTTTGGTTATTAATAGACGTGAAATTAGGCAAAAAGAAATTAAAAGTTTATTTTCTCATGACTCCAGAAGGATTTCTTTGAAGATTCGTATAGTTCTTATCAGGTGCATTTAATTATTTTAAGTTCCCAATTTTATAATTAAAATATGTTAATTAGGTTTCCCTGAAGTTGTACCGTGTTAACTTGGAGAAAATGTCATAAGTCCAAAACTGTCTTAGTTTTCAGAGTAACTATCTTAAAAGAAAGCCCCTCCAGAATGTTCCCAGGACACAGTGCTCCTAGTGTGACAGAGGGACATCAAGACTCTCTAAGTTGCTGTTCCGTTTGTTCTCCAGGGCCCATTTGTACCCTGAGAGCTAAAGCAACTACTTTAAGAGAGAAAAGTCAGCCCATTCTCTATGAAATATTTGAAGTTATTTTTCAGATAAAAAGGTAAAGAGAAGTGCTCTTTTTTCAACCTAGCTTCTGGAATACTGAAAAATAAAAATTATTTGATCTCAAGATTTCCATATTTCTACATTTTAATATGTTTTCTACTTAAAGAGTGGATTGTCACCCCAAATTACTTTATTCTCCATATAGCGGGGCTTTTGCTTATTCCAGAAAGCAGCCAATGTTTTGGCTGTACCTAGTTAAATTTGTTTTCTTTCTACTTTTACAGAAGCACAAGACTCAATGCTGAGGGACAGTTAAAGAATTGCAAAAAAATTTTTCCGTTTAAATTCATGACTTCATGATATGAGCCACAAAGCATATTTGACACTAGTTAAAATGTCATATTATTCAATGTACTTAAATTTTACATATTCCTCCAAATGACCCCAGTGAAATAGTGCACGCCTGTAGGCCCAGGTGCCACTGTGATAATGCAAGAAGTATTTGTTATGTTGACTCTGTTCCTACAGAAGGGCAGATTGTAAATTAACTTCACAGCCGATTTATTGAGCTCTTAGATCTATTACTCATTTGTTCAATACATTCCACAAAGATTTTGTGACAACTTTTACATATCAAGCATCATGTCACACACTGGGAACACTTTGACAGATCACACAAAAACGCCCTCAGCGTGGGGCCTGGGGGGCACTTGGGAGCGTGTTCCGACGAGGGAGCACTGGGAAATTCAGCGTCCTTACCTGATGCAGAGGGAGAGTAATGTGTCACCTGTTTTTAGGAGATCAAGTGTGGTGCTCTTGGATACTGCACACATTACTTATTCTACTGTTGTAAAACCACAAAAAAAATCAATAATTTAATTTTACTTTCATAAGAGCCGTAGCCAAACTTGGCAGCAGCCATATCAGAGGTTCCAACGTGGAAGCGGATGTTCCTCCGGGGAATAAGGAAGAGATTCTCACTGGAGGTACAAGGGAAGAGGCAGTATTCTGCCCCTGATCCATCTCCTGAGTCCAGATGGCCATTGGCTATACCCGGGAGTCAGTTCAGAAGCTCTCCATGGATGACAGGAGGTCCTGTGGATCCCTGCTGAAAGGAAGTCTCCACCACCTGCCTTGAAGGAGCATGATGGAAACAGAGAGCTAAGGAATAAAATCAGAGAAGGCCTGGGCACTCATAACTGGAAACTCCTGGACATTCAGAGAGCTTGGTCTACACAGAACCATTTCTTATCTCCATTCAGTAAATGTTTCCCCTTCCTAGCACAGGTTCCGGCACTTAGTAGGGGATTAATGAATTTAGGCTGAATGATTAGGTACCAGGTTCCGCTATTACCAGACACTTAGTGATATAGAACAAGAAAAAGGTAAACTCCTTCACTCAGTCACAAGAAATTAATCAGCTCAGGATTATGAACTTCTAGAAATTGAGACACAAATTTTGCTTTTTTAAAAAACTATTTCTTCCCACCCAGGCATCTTTCCTTTCCCTTTAAACCGGCTGAATTACACAGAAGTCTTGTGAGAATCAATGAGCATGAAATGAGTTCCCTTTGATCTACGTCAGTCCCCCCTCTTTCGCCTTCTCTCCCCTACTACCTCATCACCCTCAAGTCAAATAGTTGTGGGGAAAAGAGCTCAAGATGGAGTTGCCAGAGTCCTGCTGTTTCTAGCAACGAAGGAGAAGAAAGCCCTGGCTTGCTGTTATTATGTACCAGCTATTCTAGAGTACATCCTTCCTCGCTTCTTTCCCAAGCTAGAGAGTTGGCTTCCATATTCTTTTCCATTGGTAAAATTCTGAAATATACCTGTGCCTAACTGTAATTCTATGCACTATGTTTCTATGTGATCTGGATGAAAAGAAAAAAATAGCTGTTTATTTTGAAAATCCCCAATATGTACAAAAATAAAGACAGTAGTACAGTGAATCTAATGTACCAGCTTTCAGTTTCCACAAGTATCAACGTATGTCATCTTTGTCATCTATACCTCTACCCACTACCCCTTGACAACGATTGTTTTGAAGTAAAACCCATATATCGCAATGTTTCATTTCTGTATATTTTAGTATGCATTTCCAAAAGATGAGAACGCTTGAAAAAAACTGTGATACCATTATTACATCTAAAAAATTAATAATAACTCATTAATATCACTAAACATTTACTTAGTATTCACATGTCTCCAAGAGTTTAAATTAGTTTCTATAGATATGTTTGAACAGGATTGAAATAAGATCCATACATTGATATTGGTGATCTATTTCCTAATTTCCTTCAATAATCTGTAGGTCCCTGCTTCATCTCTGTTTACTTGCAACTTTTTTTTATTGAGGTAAGTAGGTCATTTGTCTTGTAGATTTTCTACAAGGTCTGTATGTTTATGGATTACATACCCATGGTGGTATTTATAAACATGTTCCTTGGTTCCTTATATTTTCTCTAAATTGGTAGTTGTATTTAGAAGATTGATCAGACTAAGATTTGCTTTATTTTTTTTAAACAAGACTTCCTCCCAGGTCGTGGTGTTTGCCCTCAGCAGGAGATGTGTAATGCCTGGGTTGTCTCCTTTCTTGTCAGGCTACCAGCCATTGACGAGTATTGCCTAGATCTATTCTTATCCTAGAAATTGCAAAATGGTACAATTATAATTTTTCATTTACTCTTCACTTATTAGCTGGAAAACTTCTATAAAGAGAAACTTACCTTTGTTGATTTTTGAGTCATCTTGAAGAATGGATTGTATAGAAAAGGCAGGAGAAATGGCTTTTCCCTTGATTGACCAGTTTTCAAAATAAAGAGTGGTTCCTTCTGATCTTCCAAAGATAACCAGTGCATTTTCCAAGTATAGACTTATGGGTTTAATTTAACTTATTTACTAAATTTTAATCCATTTCAGTTATAATCTTCATTGATATTCAAATCAACTTATTTATGTCCAGTGGGTGCTTTTGTTACAACCCTAGGAATCAATGATAACTTCTTTGTTTTCTGTTTTGACCAGAGAATAAATATTTTGGGCTTAGCAGGCCATAAGCTCTCTTTTGCAATTACCATGAACAGTATGTGAGTGATTGAGTGTGGCTGTCTTCTATAAACATCACGCCCACAAGACATTTTTTGTGGACCCTGTCCTAAAGTGTAAAAACCTATATTCTAAGAAAAAAATTCAAAGCAAATGCACGTCGTTAAGTACATTTAATCCTTGCTCTTTCCCTTCACCCTATCAAAATGCTTTTCTGTTTAATAGTCTGGAAAGGAAAAAAGGCAAGTGTGGCAAAGTAGAGATGGTGTGAATGGTAGGGGGCTGTGGCACTGATTTGATGAGATAATGCTAACTTCTTATTGCAATTAAAAACATATTTTATATGTGTTTATACACTATATATATGTATAATACATTCATAAGACATTTTTATACTTACATACATAGAGTACATAGAGAATATCTCTATGTACCTACATGTACCTGTATGTACGTATGTAAATATTTTGAGTTGCTTGACGGAATGCTAACTAGTTTTATAACTATGGGGCAGTATTCAATCTGGTCATGTTAAAAGCCCTCTAGCAAGACCTTCTTAGGAGTGGCTGATGTCGCTGTTGGTAGAGTCCAGGAATCTCAGGCTTGGATGAGTTCTCAGTTTATCTAGCATGGTCCTTCCTGTTGTGTGACTTCTTCTATATATCATCCAGCAACCAGCCGTGCAGACTCTTTTGGTCCATTCATCCATCTAATGATGAGAGGCTCGCTTCCTCCTTGAATGATTCTTCAAATGATTTTCTTTGTGTTAAGTCCACATCTGTATCTCCTCCCATCACTCCTATAAGGAAGTCATTCCCAACTCCCTAGCTTGGTCGAATTCCTCTATTACATGCTTTGCTATGACCTGCCCCTCTTCTGTGTAGAATTTTTTAGACCTCATTTGAGAGGGTGTTGGATAGTTACTATTCCTGTATTAGACTTTAAGCTTCAAGAGGGCAGGGACTATGTGTGTTTTAATTCACTTTGTACACCAAATATCTAGCACATAGCAGAGTCTCAAGAAATACTTGTCAAATGAATGAATTGGTTCTTATTTTTTCCCTCTATAGTTATATAGAATAAGTACAACCCTTTGAAATATCATACTCCTGTTAAATCTTATTTTTCCTAGGGTAAACATCTAAGGCTCGTCAACAATTCCTCCCATTGCATAGCTCTTCATTTGTTTGTTACTGCAGTTGCTTTCCTGTTAACAGATTCCAGTGGGGCACTCAAAACTCATCAATAGTCCAGATGCACCTTGACCAGATTAAGGTTGGAGTGGGACCATCATGTCCTTGTTGCAGAGACTGAAATCGCCTTTAGCATTTGGTAACAACATTGCATGATGTTGATTCAAATGATGCATTAAAAATATTGTCCCCTTGGTTTTTTATTTCTGAGTGTTTACTGAATCCATTGGCAGTTAACACTATCAGAATGTTTGATTTATTCAAATTCACTGTATTCCCAGTTTTTTCCTCATACTATTGGTTTAAATGTGTCCTGCTTACCATATTTTTTTATATTGAAAGCCTATGTGTGTGATCCAAGAGGAGCACAACTGAATGTAAATAAATTTCTATTCTTCATCAAACAACCTTAAAATTCAGAGGGTTCCTCTATATTTATTGCCGGGCAAACTTCTTCCCAAATGACTTCTCTCCCTCACCTCACCCTTGCAAGAACATGGCACTTTAGCTGGTTAGGAGTTGATCTTTGCATAGTATATTCTTTTAGGAGCTCATTTTCAATATTTTTTGGTTTCTAAATGCCTATCAACCTGCCATGTCTGATCCGATCCCTGTTTTGGGCAGTGTTCCAGATGACAGCAGCAGTTTATCAGTTTCCATGCCCTGATAAATGCCACGCTCCACTCCAGCAAAGCTACCATTTCTGTGGGATTTGCAGTGGTAATTGAATGTCTGGATTAGGCATCTGCTCTCACGAATTCCTTCCTTGGAATACATTCAGCAACTGTCTAACTTCATCTCTCTCACGAGCAACATAGGCCTGGAACATTGTGATCTCTCTTATTAAGAAAAGACACAAGGAGCTTGGGACCTGCCGCTCTGAGAGATTCCAGACCAGCCAGGGCTCTGGCGAATAGCTGACCCAGGAATAAATGCTGGCCAACCCTTTCCCTTCTAGGGTGTGGGTACAACTGATTTCCTTTCATGTGAGGAGGACAGAAGGCACTGAATTACAGATTTCCTCTCTGCCCTTATCATAATCTTTCACTGGCACCACAGTTGTGAGTATAAACATGCAGGATAGAAAATCCTAGTGATGTAGGATAATTTTTTTTCAACTTTAGAACACAGAGAGAAGTTTACTGCTCCTGCTCTCTTCTCTCCCTTCTTTCTGGTCATCTCAGATGCCTCTACAATGTCTGTGGCATCTTTGTTCAGTGGACTCGCAAACCTTGTTTTCTTTCCCAAGCTTTAAGTCCAAGAATTTCATTGCTTGTTGAACATTTCCAACTGGAGTTTTAAATGTTTCCTCAAACCGAACATATCCAAAGCCAAAGTCATCAACTTTCTATCCAAATTCTTTCAAAATCTCATCTTTCGGTTAACACGAATACTAGTTATCTACTTCTTCAGACTCAACATCTCAGTCTTCCTCGCCACCTCTTCATTCTCAAATGTCCGTACATCCTGTGGTCCACAATGTTGAAATGCCTCTTACTTGCTTCCTCACCTCAAACTCTTGAACCTTCAATCCATTGCATAGACTGAAATCTTTCTAAAGCGTGACCACTAGACTAGAAGACCCACAAAGTCGGGGACCATTATTTTTATGTACGTGGCTGTGTTCCTCACAAAGAGAACTGGGCTGGGGGACTCAAAAACGTTTCTAAAGTGACTGACAAACTCCACAAATTTCCACGTGACGTGATTGCATGCTGAGGAACTCCCTATCTTGATATTCAAGGTGTTGCGTGATTTAGCCCTATTCTGTTACTCAAAACAAAAGCAATTCCCCCAAATGACAAATCTAAGGATGAATAAAATTTCTAAACAATTTGCTCCATTAAAACTAACGATAGGGGCTGGCCCGGTGGTGCAGCGGTTAGGTTCACACGTTTTGCTTCTCGGTGGCCCAGGGTTTGCCGCTTCGGATCCTGGGTGCGGGCATGGCACCGCTTGGGAAAAGCCGTGCTGTGTTAGGCGTCCCACATATAGAGTAGAGGAAGAGAGGCATGGCTGTTAGCTCAGGGCCAGTCTTCCTCTGCAAAAAGAGGAGGATTGGCAGTTTTTAGCTCAGGGTTAATCTTCCTCAAAAAAAAAGTAACTGTAATTGTTTTTTAATTAACAAAGAAGTCTGCCACAAAAGGCAGTAACTTTAGTTTCCCATTGCCTAGACGTAGTGATGAGCTTAAAAAAGGAGAAGAAAAGAGTATCATGACATCATTCGGACCATTTATAGAGAGGGTACAGTTTTAATTTGGAACTAATCCAGGATGCAGTCAAATTGGGAAACTCTTTTCATGGTTTTGAAATAGTGGAAATCCTATAATTTTGAATAATTTAATGGGTCAAATTTACTTAGCATTCAATAAGAAGAAATTGCGGCCTATTTTGAGGTTTACTCATTTACATACAGTTTAGCTCCACGAGGGTGTATGTATGTATTTATTTATTGATTGATTCCTGGATGTTCTTGTTCGTAGAAGAGATGATCTCCTTAAAACTGGTTTTTTGAGGTATGATGTAAAATGATGGGAACGGAGGGCAAAATGTAAAAGGAGAAGTGGAAGGGAGCCATGTGAGGGAGGACACCTTTGGCACAGCTGTTAGCTAATTAGTTGAGCTTTGGAATAGCAGGAAACAGCAGCAGCAAATGAAGCAATTTAGCCCGGAGAGCTGGTTTCACAAATGGGCAGCGAAAGCGGGTGCCCATTCGCTGTGCGGTCAGAGGCGTCAAGGAGTCTATTCCACAACGTGTCAGCTAGTGACTGCCTGGCATTTTAGATTTACAGTACAATCATTTGGCTTAAAATTTTCTTTCCTCTTTCTGTGGAATTACTCCTGGGTTAGGGAGACGTCACTCCTCTGCAGTCGTTCATAGCTCATGGTGCTTACGTCTGCAGCCTGTTCTTCCAAGACAAGGAAGGGAAGGAGCACACTGGGCTGTAAACACATACCTGGGGCACTTTCCAGTTGGGAAAGGAGGTGACACTTAAACTTCACAATTTTAACAAGGGCTACTGACTATCCACTCATTCATTCCATAAATATTGTTTGAACACTAGAGGGGTCTTTATTGAGCAATGTTTCACGCAGGCGAGGTGTAAACTCCTACAGTGGATATAAATGTGTCTTAGGGTAAAGACACCAGTGATGTAGAGGGCAGAGAGTGACAAAGTGCTTTGATCGAGGGGTCTGAGGCAAGGCCCAAGGAACAAGTATTTTAGCCAGTTCACCTCCTGCTGAGGCCTCTCCAGTATTTTTTTTTTCCCTACCAGGGCTCAAACTTGCCTTCAGAGGCTGTACTTAGAGTTCATATCACGGAGGTGGGGTGTGTGTGTGAGTGTGTGTGTAAGTGCAAGACTGATGGTCATATACAATCTGTTCATTCATTGAACAAATATTTCTAGAGCAACTGTCACGTGCAGGCTCGTGGTTGGGGCATAAATCTGGTGGCTTCTTAAGAAAGAGCCTTAATCTAGCAGACAAGACAAATATGAGCATGTAACCACATGTGTGATGGGTGCCTTAAAATGGTGTGCCATGAATGTGTAAAAAACATAATTAGGGGGTGGAGGGTGGGAGGTGGGAGGACAAATGATGTCACCACTGAGGAAGTAACTAGATTATTCAGGAATTTTTAGGCTGTTTGATGTGAGGCTTTTCTTCTACAGGTAAAGGGAATTAGTGCGAAGAGTTTAAGCCAGAGCATAACATTATCGTATTTGGGCTTTTAAAAAGAATATTTTGGGTTCAGTATGGAGTGTGGGCTGGAGGAGGTGGGAGGGGCTTCTGGTGGTCTAATTAAGTGGTTGTTACAGGATTTCAGGAAGAGAAAATGTTGTCGTGGCCTAGTGTCTTGGCAGTCAGGATGGAGAGAAGTAGGCTGATGAGAGAGACAGTTAGGAGGGGGTGGGCTCAAGATGGGGGTCTGCCTGGAGATGGTGGTCACGAGAAACAGAGAGTAAGAAAGGCTTCCAGGCTTCCACCTTGAGCCACTGAGTAGATGCGGGTAGTACTGTGCACCACTGCAGAGAACACGAAGAAGACTTAGGGGCGAGTTCATGACGGCGTATCTTCCTATGTGGAGTGTGAGATACCTAAGGGACAAGCAAATGGAAATTTTGAGTGGACGTCTCTCAGCATGAGGGAGCCTGTGTGCGACTGCTGGAAAAAGACTGTTCTACTGGTATCATCAGCCCACGTTTTTGAAAGGCTCCCATCTCCTACTGCATCTAGTCTAACCTTTTAAGGTTAACCGTTATCTGGACATGACCCATTTGAATGTGCTCCCTTGGTCAAGCAGTTTTTAACCTTTTATTTTTGAGAAGGTGACACTGATTACTTTTCCCTCTTCCACATCTGTACATTCTTCTGAACTCCTCCCGTATACTCATTCATTTGTTCACTCAAACATGGTATTGCTATACATGTTTATCAATTGTTTCACGGGTCAGTCTTATTTCTTCAGTTAGCTAATGGCAGTGTGATGAAGGAGAAAGTGCATGGGCTACTTAGCAACTGTGCAAACTTGCATAAATTGCATAACCTCTCTGAGGCTTGGTTTCCCCATTTGTGAATTAGATGTAATACCTACTTTGTAGGGTTGTTGAGAGAATTATAGGAAAACTGCACAGTGCCTGCCACATAGAAATGCTTCACGTTACTGATTGCTAACTTCACTTATATTGCTGTCCTTCCCTCTCCCCCCAGCGATGCCATCACAATGCTGAGGACTAGTTAGTGAATGGTAACCCGTCAGAGGAGGAGGCTGAAGGCATTGCCTGTGGTTACTGACGAAATAGGAGCAGCAGCTTTGGGCACAGACGCTAGACAATCAAATATGTTTCCAGAGATTTCTGTAGTAATTATTGGTGATTTTCTTTTTTTTTCCTTAAAAAAAATTGCCAACTGACTTTTACTTACTATTTTTTGTTTACATACACAAGGCATCTTAAGGAAGATTCATACTGTCGCCATAGGGTAAAATGTGCTCTGTTAACTACACAAAATAGTTAAATGGAATTTCATGATACCTGGAATGCTTTCTCCCTTTTTATTTCAATGAAATTTTCGGCTTCCCGAGCAAGTCTGCATCCTCCACAGCTCAGTCGTAGAAATCGTTCTCATACATTCTCTACCTTTCTCTATCATTGCAGTACTATTTTGTGGCTCTTCACAAAATCCAGTTTCTCTTTGATTTTGCGTAAGAGGGACTCAGATGTCTCTTTCCTTCCCTCCTTCCTTCCTTCTTCCTTTGATCTACAGCAGAAAATAATACCAAGATGTCCCACTCATTCCTATGCGATTGTCTCCGCTCTCTGTGTTCTGCTAGCCTGACAGTCCTTGTTCTAACATCACTTCCCTCTCCTCTACAGCTCCCTGACAGGTGATAGTCTAGTGTAACACGCGTACCTCTAATCTCAGCTTTGTAACTCCATTTAAATCTTAGGAGGAGAAAAGAGAATGACACGTTTTTATGCTAGTTTTATTTCAGAACAATTCCAATTACTACATATTAGAAAAATGACTTTCTCGAGTTCAAGTTGACACAAGTGACCTGTGCTCTGGAGAAATAAACGTGCTCTGCCAGGAACCTCGAGCATTGCTAACCTGGCGTATCGCCCTTGGCATTCCCTGAGCGTGTTGGCCGCACACAGGAGTGTGTGTGCATCCTGTGCCGTCCTGAAGTCTCCTCTGAGCTCCGAGGAGAATCAGAGCTTTGGAGACTCGTCATGCCCAATACAGAGTATTCAGAAGCAATTTGGCTCCAGCCTTATTTGCTTTTTAATCATTTTGGTGGCAGCTTGACTTTTCAGCGACATTCTCAGGAACAGGATTTCTTTTTAAGTGGAAAATCTCCAACTACCATTATTAGAAATGCCAATTACAAATGGTCACGAATGTGTTCCCTGAGTGTGAGCTGGAAAAAGAGAAGCAAAACAAAACCAAACAAGCAGAACAAAGACCAGTGTTTCTGCAGCTCATGCTGAAAGGCGCAAACAAACAAATGCTGTGCACGATTCTCCGAGCCTTGGTGGTGCTGGAAGAGCTGTACGCCCAGCAGCAGTTTCCAGGCTGCGCCAGGCTCCTGAGCACAAGGACTCCACCGTGCACTCTACTGTGTCATTAGAGACAAACGCCCTGGCCCTGATGTGATGGGCCTTCTCAACGCATGCAGTACACTCTTTCATTTCAATATTTCCAATTTGCTTGGATGCTTGGATTAAACAGACAAACCTGAGACACTTGTGCTTTGAGCTCCAAAAGCTTTGCAGAGATTCTTTATTCAACACATATGGGAAGAGGGAGCGAGAGAGCGAGAGCGCTGAGCTGGCTTGCTCAGGCCATTTAGCTTGTCAGTGTTGTAAGCGCTGTACTCTGCTCCTCTGCCGTTCCCAGTCCAGATGAGGACTCTCAGCTCAACGAGGCTTTGTGGGACTCGATCCAGGACTCAGAGCCAGTAAGCATAGAAGCTAGGATTGGAACCCGGTCTGCCTGACTCCATGGCTCTTCCCCTACACTGTCTACACTGCCAAGTACAAGACAGTTTTCTCTGGGAAGCAGGACTGACTTTTGACAAAAATATGAGCCAGAAATGTGTAGATTACTTATGTCTAGCTCACCTTTCTTTGGTCACCTCTACACCCTTTTAAATACCGGTTCCCATTCTCCAATAATGCCAAAGGGCATTTGTGAGTGTTTAGCATGTGTCAGAAACACTATCAAAGTTACTTGTGTTGTTACCTGTATTAACTCTTTTAATCCTTATAGCAACCCTCTGCAGAAGGTACTATCTTGTCTCTATTCTACACTCAAGGAAACTGAGGCACAGAGAGGTAAACATCTTGCCCAGATGAGTGGCAGGGCTGGGATTTGAATCTAGTCATGTGCCTTCAGAGCCTGCTCTTAACCATCTCACATACCTCCTCCCTTCTCCTCTTCTCATCTCTCCTCTCTCATACACTACTTATAACCTCTTTGTGGCCATCCCTCCTGCAGCCTTGCCTTCGGCCTGCCTCTCCAGCAGTACTGCATATCCAGTGGAATGAATTTGCCCCATTCCTTCAGGTTCCCAGGTGCCTGGAAGTGATCTGGCTTGCTTATTCTACAATAATGACTAAGGATACAGTGGGGGAAATTAGAGGCAAGAGAATTGAGGGAAAGACTTCGGAAGAGAAGGCATTGAGATATTTATTTATTTCTCACTCAATAATTTCATTGAGCTTTCACTGGGTAGAAAACATTGTTCTTGCCAGATGTTGGAGGGGATACAAAATGATTCTTAAGGTCTCAGCTCTCAGGGAACATAAGCTCCAAGGGGACAATAAGGCATAGAGAGCCAGGTTTTGCAATGGTAAAAGCTGAAGACATTCAGGGGAGAGAGATCATTTGTCTAGCAGATGACATTGGGAAATGTTTGGATGACTTAGAGTTTGAATCAGACATATGACCACGCATCCACAGCCATTTGCGTCCTACTGATGGCTAGGCAGGGCAGCCGGGAGAGCAGGTCCCAGCTCCTCTCTTCTTTGTCCCCAGAGCTCTCCTGTGCTGCTGTGGGTTGCCCAGTCCTGCACAGAGCATCCTGCTCCAGATTTGGTCGGTGACATCTCAACATGAGAAGATGTCCAAAGGGATTTGCAACATAAACTTCTAAACTGACACGTTTAGAAATTGGATCACATTTGAAGTGCTGTTTGAATCAGACTCTAAATCTTTTGTAAATGTTGAGGAAAAATTCCATATAAAATTTTTTACTTTACCTGAAAATTACTAAGAACATGACATTTGTCATTATAATCTAAAGGACTGTGACGACGGCTTTGGTTAATGAGAATTTTGAGGGCACTTAAAAAACAATGCTTAACACTAGGAAACAAAAGAGGGCACTGAAAAACATAAAATTAAAGCTAAGACCAAGCTTATCTGGCCTGATTTTCAAGAGCACTACTGAGAACTCTGAATGCTTCCTAAAATGTTTTTCTAATTTGGAGAAACTTTGCCTCTTTTCATTGTCTTCTCTTATTAAAAAAAAACATATTTTTGTTACTCTGAGCAATAGTTATTTTACAAGAGTTAAAAATGCCTTCTCAAATCATCTAGTCAAGTTTCTGAAGGTCTTTGAGATCATTCAGAGGCTATGATGCTCGTTGTGACGTCTTGCTCTTTCCCCTTCTTCTTCCTCTTTTTTTCCCCTGAGGAAGATTGACCCTGAGCTAACATCTGTGCCAATCTTCCTCTACTTTGTAAGTGGGATGCTGCCACAGTGTGGCTTGACGTGTGGTGTGTAGGTTCACACTGGGGCTCTGAACCCGAGATCTCTGGGTCACTGAAGCAGAGCGCATGAACTTATCCACTATGCCACCCAGCCAGGCCCGGGACTCTCCCTCTCCTATACTTATGTGTGACTTCGTTGGGTGAAATGTTATTTTGACCTGGTCTCATGTCATGTGTGGAAGGAGAAGCCCTTTCCGGGCATTACTTTTAGTGGAAACATATGATATAAATCTGCAGCTTCCTTAGCTTGCCTCTTTTTCTATCTCATTTTATCATTTTTATTTTGTGATTTCAAGTGCAATCACATTTTGGTGACTCTGCCTTCTGTTCAAATCTCCAGGAAGCAGAGCAAATGGCTTATCCTTTCTCTCCATTTGTCCCAGCTCTGAAATTTTCTTTTAGGTAAGGGGGTATTCAACCTAGGTTATTAATTTGCTTCCTTCCGCACAGCCCCGTGGGGCAGAATCTAAGGATTTATGATCATGTTGGCGTCGGAGGTGTGGAAATGGAAACCTGACTTTCTACGAGGATAAGCAAGCCGCTGTGGGCTGTATCGAGTAGGGAGACCACTGCAACACAGACAGAGCTCACCATATTTTATCTAAATATTAGGAAAATGTTTCCATTTTGGAGTAAAGAATTTTTGTACAGAAAATTAAAGACGGTAATAAGTGATCAAAAGCTCTGTAGTTCAGTGTGCTTAGTGGCATGTCCAACAGTGGGTAAAACTGATTATCTTTTGCTTGCCTTTAGATGGTACGATAGGAATGCTGTGGTCACTGTGACGCAGGGGGTTGTTGATTCATAGCAGTTAGAATACCTTTTCTGGGTTTTTAAACATCATGTTTTTTAAACTGTGCTGTATTTTTTTTTCTTCCTTCCTTCCTTTCTTTCTTTCCTTCCTCTCTCCCTCCCTCCCCTGCTTCCTTCATGATAAGGTGAAACGATCATAAAAATAACAAACATGAATCTATAAAACAAGTCGGGCCTTCTGTCTTTAGCCTGGGAGCAAAAAGTCACAGCACTGAGTAATTTATTACTGGAAGTAAATGGAAACAGATTAGAATTAGATGATAATAAAAATAGTTTTCCTAGCAAGATATTTAACAAGAAAATAAACTGGAGGTGGGAGATTTTGTATTAAGGACACCTGAAAATGATTTGAGGAGGAAACCATCTCTGACGGGTATTATTAATATTGCTTGTCTTTCTGATGAACTGTCATTGATTGCTTTTTTCTATTTTACTAAATATTAATGAGAAAGACAAAGAATTAGTTACAAATATATTTCTGTGCAATTTTGTGTGTCAAAGACTGAAGAAATAATAAAAGGAAAATACTGTTTGCCTTCAAAGCTATCTGAGTTTTGGGAAGAAAAACTGATAAAGCGGAGCGTGCTACCGAAGCCACCTCTTTGAGTGAGTCCTATGTCACAGGCACTGACAAAAAAAGGATGTGCCGTCCTGAGGGAAAAGATTTATTTGCCACGACGGGAAAATGGCCAGACCAAAGAAAGAGAAAGATGGCTTTTTGTTTGTTCATCTTTTCTTTTCTTCCAGACAAGTGGGTGCAACAGACTCTGATTGCAAAAGTAGAGAAGATCTCTCTGGAAGGAAACCTCCCAATGTTTTCACCACGAGCTGTCATGAAGAGAGACCTTGTGAAGGTGTTTTTTCATTTTTCTCTGCATCTATCCAACTCAGATGACTGCGCTTATCCTCAGCACGCTCAGGGTTTTCCCGTGATGACACGCAGATGCCCATTTCCCTCCCCTGTCCTGCTTCATGGACTTGGAGGGCGGGCAGGAATTTGGCACGTGCTGCAGCTTTTCAGAGCAGCCCTGTGCACTGGGGCCTGGACGCCCAGGCTCTGCTTCCTCCCTCCTTTCTCGTCCTTCTTTTTCCTTCAACAAATATTTATGGGCATCTTGTATCTGTTGTACACTTTTAAATGTTAGGTAAGCAAGTTACAACTGATGGCCTCCAAAAGCTTCCGGTCTAGAAGAGGTCGAGATGGAGGAGTGAAAATTAGAATGCAGTCTGATAAGGGCAAGGATAGGCAAGACTGGGACAGAAGAGCACAGAGCATTATGGGAACCAATCAAAGGGGAGCCCGTAGTGGTGGGGCAGAGCTCAGGCCAAGACTCAGAGAAGGAGTGCTGTCCTAGATGGAGACCAGGCTGGCTCAGCTTTGAGGCACAGGATGCTTTGGGGTCTGAGCAGTCAGTGACGAGGTAGTGAGTTCATTCAGTGTGTGATGAGGAAAGTCCGATCATAGGGGAAATCTATGGTTTTGGAAGAGAGGAAAGACCTCACGTTTACCTGGTTAAACCAGAAAGTGTTAATGTAGCAAACTGAGGAGAAACTGTGCAGGTTAGCCAGTCTTTAGGGTGGGAGAGGGACAAGCAAGGAGAGGACAAGCAGACATGTGGAACGGTTCACATCATTTTAACCAAGAGAACAAGGGCAGCCAAGGACATGGGGGAACTTCGCCTGGTCAGGTAAAAGGACCTAGTTAGCATGTCATAGTTTCCTGTAGTATGATTTTTTTTTTTTTAAGCAAATATAAGGCTAGTCCTGGTGTCCTAGTGGTTAAGTTCAGTGTTCTCCACATCAGGTGGCCCTGGTTCAGTTCCTGGATGCAGATCTACACCTTTCTGTTAGAGGCCATGTTGTGCTGGCAGCCCACATACTAAAAAATGGAGGAAGATTGGCATGGATGTTAGCTCAGGGGGAATCTTCCTCAGCAAGAAAAAAAACATGCATACTAACACATGCCGTTGAATAAATAGGGCAAGGCCATTCCAGTCAAGGTAGCTTCATCCGGAACAGGGCCTAGGGAGAAGTTTGGGACGGGTATCCACTGCAGAGGAAAATAAAGTCATGAAGCTCAAAATAGGACTTTTTTTGTGAACAAAGGTTAACTTGAGACTGTATGCTCAAGACAGCCTCTGGAGAATGCTGATGTGGAGCATCTCTATTGACATGAGTGGCGAATCACGTATCTGTGCACTCATGTTATCTTTCCAGGTCCACTCCAGCTTAGCTGCTTGCAAGGACCTCCCAGTTTCCAGGCACCGAAGTCTGGTAAAGCAGGCACTCAGCCTTCAGCTCCAGGCAGCCCCCTCAGGGTTGTTCTACTTGCTCTTGCCACCCTTGGAGGCCGGGCTACCACTGTGTTCCGAAAACTGATGAGCATCCAGCGGGCAGCTCGCAGTCAGCTCCCCAGGCTGATACTGGTTCCCTG
Organism: Equus quagga; assembly: GCF_021613505.1. Classification (NCBI taxonomy): domain Eukaryota; kingdom Metazoa; phylum Chordata; class Mammalia; order Perissodactyla; family Equidae; genus Equus; species Equus quagga. The sequence continues at coordinate 56,464,527 of NC_060282.1, forward strand.
GTAAGTACAGAAGGTACAGAAGAGTACAGAATCTTGATAGTGGCAGAGATTTGTGGGAGGTATAAAGTGGAGAGGATAATCTAGAAATAACATTCCAAGAACTTGTAGAGAAATTGTTCCACTCATAGAGACTCTTGACTAGTGAAGACTCCCCCTCCAATCACGGATCCCTCTCTCCATGGGTCCAAGAGCAAAATGCTCTTCAGGGTGGTCGAGGGGGAATGACCTTGGCACGGCATGCTCCACACTCCACCCTCCCATATCTCTGGCAGGGATGATGCTTTAGTCAGGCAGCTCCACAGCTTCTATTTGCCCAGAAAGCAGACAAAGGCTTTGAATCACCTCTTATAGAGATGGGATGATACTAATACTCAAACTTCTCATGGGTTAGGCACTTCTTATGGGTTAAGTACTTTTACTGCATTATTTTGCTTTCTCCTTATAGCAAAGCTTTGAGATAGGATATATTATTATCCCCAATTGACAGATGAGAAAACAGAGCCTTAAAAATACTAAATGATTTATCCATTGTCTCAGAACTATCAAGAGGTGAAGCCAGTATCAAAAGCTGGGCAATCTGACTGCAGAGTCCACACTTAAAAAAATTATGTTCTACAGTCTCAAGGCTGTGAACATAGAAGATACAAGAGAGAGAAATACTTGATATCTGTTCCAGTGCTAGCACTGAGTACCATTCAACTAAAGAGGGATCGCAATTCATAGGTGAGCAGTCTTGAGCCTCTAAATCTTTCACAGCCCAGGTAAACAGTAGTTACCACCAGGCCTCAGGGTTCTCCCCCTAAAAGCGAGTGGGGTAGACCACGTGAGACTCTTGAAGCTAAAATAACAATGATATTCATGCTTTCCTGAGTTTGGGCAAGGCATATTATGCATGTCACTACATTTTTGATTCTCCAAAGAATCTAATAATCTAAAGGGATAAGATTCTTAAGCACTTTCTTGTAATGCGGTGCACATGAGGAATGTGGAGGCTCTGCTTGTCCTTAGTCATTAGGCCCATGACCAAGTGACGTGAGGTGCTGTGATTGGCATGAGCAGCGAGCCTAAAGCTGTTTGCTCCAGGATTGGTAGGGACCAGGGAGGCTGTTGGGAACCAGAGGGAAACTAGCATTCAGGAGCCATAGCAGGAAGAATTACCGAAATTAAGACCAGGCCTGTGGGCGAGACATTTGCTGGTTAATTTATTCCCTAGGTGGGTTTATCAATAAGTGAGAAGAGAGACCTAATGCACGCAGATGGGTCTTACTGGTTACGAGCTGTTGGGTGATCTGCTTACAGAGCAACAGAGACAAAGGTGCTTGCATGTGTGAGTGTTGTTCAAATGTGCTTTTCTTCTGAATTTCTGTCATGATTCCTGTTTCTTAATTCTGTTCTTACTGATGACGATGATTAAATGAATAGATAAACATAATTTACTTAGACACTTTTTCACATGTTGGAAAAAATCTTTTATCAGACCTTGTGTCCCAATGTTTGCTGCATAAAATGTGGTGACATTAGTGTTGTGTGACCCTCTCCCCAGGGAGTAGAGTGGCCCTGGGCCCTTCTTGGGTTTAGCGCAGGTGCCCTGGGACTCTGGCTGAGACGTGAGGGGTTGGAATTGAATCGAACATATTGAAACCACGTGCATATGCAGCAGTTAGCTTTCTCTCAGAACATGTTATGTTTTCTTGTGTCCTTTCTGAAAAAGCTCCTTGGTTCCCCCAGGGCTATTGGCAAAGCACAAGTTAAAAGTGTCTCCAGCAGCCTCAGGCCCTCCAGCTGCCAGCAATTAGTCTCCCCAGTCCTTCCCTCAGGAACCTCCTTCTGACTTAACAAGCTAAATGCTGGAGCAGTTTTCTCTCTGGCAGGTGGGATGCTAACCATGGGGAGGGGCGGGCAGATGCTCTGGAGGGAAGATGTGTGAGCACCAAGGACTCCCACCCTGTGTTAACACTGAGGACAGCTCAGCCCACTGACCTGCGCTTCACTCTGGAACTGAGGTCGAATTCTGCCTTTCCAGTCAGAGCCCAGCTAAAGGGCGAGATGGGGAAAACTGAGAACAAACCCTTTTGTTAACAGAGGAATGGAGCCTTGCTGGCTTGTGCACCTGTTTCTCATCTTAACAAACAATAAGTGAGTATTTCTGATCTGCTGCTATAACAAAGCCAGCACAACCGTGTAGATACTGAGCTTTCCAAAATCTCCAGCATGCATCTCATTACCAGGATACTAGGGTACTCATAATGCCCAAAGAAATGTTCCAGTCTCCCTAATTGAATACAAATGTATGGGATAAAGTTTTGGAACTTCACCCAACGTATTACCCCCTCCTCGGTCACTTGCCACTTTGCTTCCTGCTCCCAGCCCTTCTGCCTATGAAGGCGAGGCCTCGGGTTCAGGTTTACTGTGCCACGGAAGGGGGGGACGGATGACCAGTTTTGTATTTCAGTCTCATCTCGTGAATTTAAAGTTAGACTTTAAAAATGCCATCATGAGATAATAGTATTCATTTAAGTAAATGAAAGGTTTTTTATCAGAACTCCCAAAGCTGGCTTTATGATGAAAACCCATACAAGTATTCCAGATGAGAAATCAGAAGAAATGATAGGATTAGAGTAGCACAATTTTGCAGGGCCTAATGTATTCACAGACCCAGGTAATGAGCAGCAATGGCTGCTAAGTGCACAGAGAGAGACAATCAGACATTATGTTCCTCCTGCCAGAAGAAAACTACTTCAATTGCATTCTTGAGGAAAAACACAACTGAATTTGATGAGGCTTGTAGGTCCAACTTCCAACTTGTAGGAAATAGAGGAGAGAAGAGCGTGTTAAGCTATACTTTGGGCATGCAATTAGCAAAATCCAGACTGTGGGACAATCTATAAGACCAACAGTCTGGTTTCTCCAAAAGACAAACAATAAGGAAAAAAGAGAGATCCAGAGAGAAATTTTAGGTAAAAGAGGCTTGAGAGGCATAACCAATGGCAATGTGTAGATATTACTTATATTTTAATTCTAAATAAATAATAAAAATGTGATATTTATGAGATGATTAGAAATGTGAATAATGGATATTTGATGGTATTAAGTAATGCTAGTCACTCTATTTTTTGGTGTGTTAGTGATTTTTGTGGTTATGTTAAAAATGAGTGATGTTTTTAAAAACATAACTGAAAATTGAACAGATAAAATGCTTGCTGAAAAAATGGCAGATAAAACTGTAGTATGTGGGACTGGCCTGGTGGCGTTGCAGTTAAGTGTGCATGTTATGCTTTGGCGGCCCCGGGTTCCCTGGTTCGGATCCTGGGTGTGGACTTGGTACTGCTCAGCAAGCTATGCTGTGGCAGTCGTCCCACATATGAAGTAGAGGAAGATGGGTACAGATGTTAGCTCAGGGCCAGTCTTCCTCAAAAAAAAAGTAGTATGTATGGGATTTGCTTCAAAATAATATGGGAGGGGGAATTAGTCAAATCAAGATTGGCTGTGAGTTGATAATTCCTACAGTTGGGTGACAGACACATGGGTGGGGGATAGGTTTTATACTATTCTGCTTGCTTTTTTATATCTTTGAGATTCTGCATAACAAAAAATCTTTAAAAATGAAGTCGGTGATAAAATGTATACTGTATTACGATGATAAAGTACTTTTCCATCTTGATGTTCCAGAAGAATCCCTATTTCGGGCTCCTTTGTGGGCTGTCACAATTAGGTACTTGATGTTCCTTTGCTTGGGAGAATATTACTCATTCCAAAATGTTGTAAGGCTTTGTTCTTCTAACAGACACATCAGGGTCAGCCCCACACTGATGGTGAGTACCTCCCCAAAGTACAAGGGTGTTGTTATGCTTTCGTAGAAGTCAGTAAGCTAGACTGTTTCTCATGGAGAAAATGAGAATTCCAAAATGTGATACCAGCCTCAGCAGTCCCAGCCCACAATATGCACAAAACTCCGGGGTGGGTCGCAATATCCTCATCTGACCTGGATTGCTTGTACCTATTTCAGTCCCTAGGAATAATCAGTCCCTACATTTAAAATGGCTTTTTTCAATAACAGAAAGAAAAACTGCAACCTTGAAATCAAGGGATAAAATAAAGGAGGCTGCGATGACCACTGGACAGTACGTTGGGCTATCGATTTGAATCATTATTAATGCCCACTGAATCACTCGAAGACATACTAGCTATAGCTCGCTTTATTCGACACACCCAAGAATGTGTGCTAATGCTAATCAAAGGACTTACTATTTAGTTTATTTGGCGTTTAATGATTAGAAATTATTAAAACATAGCTTTTCCTTTGCTCATACAATACTCACAGAATTTTTAAGTATTTGAATTTAAAGTAATTTTCTTGGAGTAAATTCTAGGCACAATAGACAGAATAAGTTAAAAAAAATTCTCCATAGAGTTCCTTCACCATACAGGTCTTTTAAAGATTTTCAGATCACATGGTGGAAGGTGTTTCATAGCTATCTGTGTTCTAGATATTTGTAATAAGTTGACGGCTTGCCTTTGTTTTTCTCCTAAGGCAAGACGCTGAATATCCTGCAAATGGCTTTCATGATAGTATTTGATAGTCATTCTTTCAAAAAATTAGTACAGCTTTGGTCTATAATGGTACTACCATTTTTCAGGACAACTATGACATTGACATTTTGAGGCTATATCAATCCAAAGTGGATAGTATTTTTTTAAGCGCGTCCTCTGTGCTCAGTCTCAGGCAGACACAGTGGGGAAGGCACATGGCATGGTGCCTGTCCTCTCTCTGCTCATGTGAGGCTACACATGTGTGAATGAACAACTTAGTATAGAATCAAGTGCTCAAATGCACCGACCAGTGGATAATTGCTATGGGAGGTCAGGTATAGGAGACATTGATGCTGTCTCAGGTCATCAGCGACTTCATGGAGGAGGCAGGATTTGGGCTGGGTCTGAGAGGATGTGCAATATTTATATAGGTGGGAGAGGGCAAGAGAGGGCATTTCTAGCACTGTTTTTTGACAGCCTTTGTGTGAATCAGAATTTCCCAAGGCCCCACCACCCTATAGGTACCAATGTGGTCAACATAGTATTAATAATCTAAATTTTACTATTTTGTGCACCCTGTCCTACATGTACAGGGCCTCAGCTCATCCTCTTTTCTGAGAATCCTCAGAAGTCCCTTTAACATCTCCCTGACAGTCCCCAGAGTCGACGCTGGCTGTGTGTCAGTCATTGATCCTTCTTGTGATCACTTCTATGGGAGCAGCCATCCTTTCCCAGGTATCAGATGGTTGATGGATGGCATTGGCTTCCAAGAAGGTGACAGTAGCCATTTAGGTTGACTCATGGCCCTAAAATTTCTGCTGCCAAAGAATCTGTAAATATATCCCCTTGAGCTTGAATATAGAATTAGGAAAGTTTTATGTAGAGGCCTGGCCAATTTTCTAGACCTAGTAAATTCATATAATGATCTGCTTATATAGGAAAAGAACAAGATAATCTACAGTGTGCTGTAGATTATCCGGTTGAATTCTGTGGTAGTTTAACCCTTTAGGGAATGTTAAATTAATCTGTTTAAGATTGTTTTTGTAGTTAATGCCTCTCTTTGCAAGTATAGTAAGAATAATGAGTACATCAGGGCTGATGTTCAGCCAGCGTAGGCCTACTGGCTGGTAAAAAGTCCAAATACTGTTCTGTTGGGAATTGACCTCTTTCTTGATTCCCCAAGTGACCCCTCACTGTCTGTCCCTCAGCCCTTTGCATAGGACCCACCCCCACTTCCCCAAATCCAATGAGGGTTGTGACTGCCATTGGAGGAGGGGTGTCCAGGACTGTGAGGTTAAGGCTGGCGTTGGGTCTCCACATTGGTGCCCATACCAGACCTGTGTTGGATGTTTTTCTTCGGTGTTCCTAATTCAAATTAAAAAGGAAATTGTGGTAAAATAAGCATACATAAAATTTACCATTTTAACCATTTTTGAGTGTACATTAAGTACATTCACATTGTTGTGTCAAAGTGCTTTTAACATACATTCTCATTTAATTCTCACAACAACTTTTAAAATCCTTGTTACAAGCCATACAAGGAGAAAGATAAATTTGAGTGTTTCAATTATCTCATAAAAAAAATAAAGGCTACTAGTGGTTATTTTTTGGCTTGTTGTATGTCAACTTTTTGTCTAGGAATCAAGCCATTAATTATGCTAATTAGGTGATAAGTTAGTACTTAGAGAAAAATGTTTTTGTTAGACTTCCTTCTCAAATTTAGGGTTTTTAAAGTCAGTGAATTTAGCGTATTTACGATTAACAAGAAATTTTCCATTTTACCACCTGATGACAAATCTGTTTAGCTAGCTGTAACCAAGGCATCTCTCTGGCAGCAGGAGGTTAAGAATAGAACAGGTTATCAATTGAGTTTGTGAAATTGCTTTCCCGGAAGTCCTTTGTGAGCAAATGGAGATACCATATGTCTAGCATGATTGATTTGGTCCTTCAGCACTGAGCTTTTCAACAAAAGAGCAACCCTAGTTTCTTACCAGAGGGAAGCCCTGACTAATGTGAACCCCTTGTGTGATCTGTCCCCAGGGAAGTTCTGTAGAAAGTTAATTCTGTCTGTACACATTCGAAAGGAAATAGAGCATGAGTTGAAAGCAACCATACTGATCCAGAAGGCCACTGTTTCCTGCATTGGGTCAGATTGTCCACTCTGCACCCGTCTCTGTCATCACTGGAACACCTTGTTCCAGGCTGGGCAACTACCATCTGTTCCCTTGTTATATAAACAGAACAATAAGCTTTGCATTTATGAATTGGTTTTGTCGAGTGAAAGAATTTAGTCCTTAGTAATTGTAGGAACAAAAGAAGGGATTATCAAAGTATTTCAAATGGTACTATGTCCCATGAAATTCCATGCCTGACTCCTTTGGGAAGTACACTGCAAAGATCTCATTCAATTGTCCTGTGTTCATTCCAGTGGCAATTATGGACACCATTTCTATGAGAGGTCCTGGTTAGATCCACTGGGGATGTAATGGTGAGTGTGGAGTATATGGGGGATTGGCACTTAGTAGCCTAGTATACCTTTCTCTCTTCCTGCACTGCACCTACATCTTTTAGACTCTCTTGCAGCTAAGGCTCCAGGTATTCAATAATCACATGCCCTCATTGAGTGTTGGGAGGCTGCAGTAAAGCCATGCTGTGTCTTTGCTGCATCCTCTCTTGTTGCTGGCAAGTACGGTACTGGAGGTATTTGTACTTTTCATATTGGCACATGTCCTAGTGGCCAGGTACTGGTTTCGTGAGTGGAGTGTAGCTGACATGGGGCAACCAATTTCTGCTCATTCTGGTCTAGCATACAGTTGTGGATCCAACCAATCTCTGGGCAGCTTCCCGGGCCATGCATCACAGCATTTGATTCCCCATCTGCCAGTGGCAGAGAAAGCAGCTCCCCCGGCAGGCCAGGTCTGCAGTATTGTATTTCCTACTCCAAGATTAGGAATGAAAACCCACACTTAGAACACAAACAACTTCTAAAAATTACAGATATTATTTTACATATAATTTTGATGCTGGCAGAAAGATTTCTCTATTTGCAAATTATACATGTTTAATTTGTTTGTTTGTTTCCTAATTTATTTTCACAGGTATCGTTGAGTTATCTGATGTTGAATATTTTCTCTTTAAGGGAAGGTCATTTTGTTTTGGATGTCCTTAAATCCCTATTTGACTAGAGTCCTGGATTGGTTGGTAGAACTGAGCATCTTTCAAGTATTTAAGCCCCTCATTGATGCTCCACTCATGGAAACAATTTAAATGCCACACAATCACAAGATCTGCTGCTGCAGGTAGGCGAGCAAACCCAGTGCTTTGAAGAGAGGACACTTAGAACAGGTGGTTGTAGCAGAGACTAATGAGGAGACTCTAAGTGTCTCTCACTAAAATTGAGAGAGCAAAGGAATTGTCACACAATGAGTAGATTTAATTCCTGTATTCATGTGGGCAAAGTGGTTTATGATTTTAAAAATGCACAGTTAAAAATAAAATAATTAAATTTTATATCAGAATAGTCTAAAGAGGCTAATATACACCATGAACATCTCTTTCAGTGTCCTAAGTGCCCTGTATAGATAGTTATGGAAATCAGCAATGTTCTCGGGTAAATTTAGTGAGAGTACAGCTTTCCAGGAGGGAGGGGAGAGAGGGAAGAAAGAAATGAAAGGTGGCTGATAATCAGAGCAGAAATCAAATTAAAAAGGAGCATATTTTGTTATATCAGAAAAAAAAATCCCTTTGAAAGTCAACTTCTATATTCAACTTGTAATCAAAACTGGAGTTCCCTAGCCAAGAATTCATATGCTTTCTTCTTTAATATCCAGAGTTAAGAAAAAAGAGGATGAAATATCCTTGCAGGATGGAGAAATTGGTTAAATGTTGATGAAGGTCTTTTTTTTTTCTCCTTAATTGATCTAAACTCTGGTTATAAAATATATCTGAGTGCTTACTTCTGACATTGTAATAATAGCTCTACAAGCACTATCTTATTTAATCCCCTCCAAACTCTTTGAAATAGGTACTGTTATTATTGACACGCTACAGAGGAGAAGCCCAAGACTCAGAGAGTTTAATTCATGTGCTGAAGGTCATTCAGCAAGTGCATGGCAGAACAGAGATTAAAATTGAAGTCTGTGTGATTCCAGCATCCAAGCTATGAACTATTGTATCATTCTTCTCGGGCTTGAAGTCCCGCTCAGTACACATCTATGTTTCTCACCAGGAGAACCCTGTCATCAAGGTCAGTGTTAGTGCCTCAACAGCAGCAAGTCCAGACAGACATGTAAGCGTAGTCTGAAGAGGTATGACACCCTCCTATGTGGGGTTACCTTTGAGTTGGCTGAGGATGAACCCCATGGGCTTGAAAGACCACAACTGCTTCCAACCCAGAATGCCTTGAGATTATATCAGGATGTGAATACACACCATTTCTGTGAGAGGAATGCTCTTGCCAAAATGGCCAATGTCGTACTTCACACCAATCCTCATTGTCTTAGGCACTACCATTCTGTCTATCAACGCACTCTCTTTTCACACTTTCCCTAGTCCCCCAATCTCTGACTGGAGTCTCTATTTTATATTCTGGAAAAAACTTTTCACAACCCTTTCTATTCACATCTACTTGTCTACTATTTCCAGCCAGGTTGGTCTCATATGGGTCTTAAGGAAATTTCTACTAATTTTATCCATCCGTATTCAACCACTTTCAGCTGTACCTGTGCTACCAAAACCCTTCTCTCCACATCTGCCCCGTCCTTGCCATGGGCATGTAAGATGAGAGACCAGAGACAGAATAAGAAATGCTGAAATCCTGTCATGATCTAGACCACTTCTAGGGCTTGGTTCCCTAGAAAGGTTAGAGGTGGAAAAGAAGGACTAGAGCCTTCCCGCCAAAGAAAAACCACCCAATATCCACATCAGGTTTCTACCACGTGACCCCAGAATCTCTTGAGTCTGCAAAACCCAGAAAATGGTACATGAAGGAGTTCCTGATCTTAATCCAGGCTCATTACACTCATCCACTTGGCTGGAGCCACCTCCACTTATACTTAATCCACTAATTTTGCTTCCATATCCTTAACACCATATCCTAGTATTTAATACCTGCTGTTGGCCTTTCCAGAATCCTCTCTGACTTGCTAGGAAGTGTCTTCCTTCTTGGCTCATTTCAACACCCACAGTTTGTATCTATCTATGTTGTCTCCAATGAGGGACTCTTTTCTCCAACCTTGACACATGGAACTTCACTGTGGCAGTCAGCTTGGACTGCCATAACAAAATACCAAACACTGGGCTGCTTAAACAATAGACATTTATTTTTCACAATTCTGGAAGCTGGGAAGTCCAAGATCAGGATGCCAGCAAAGTAGATTTCATTCTGATGCCTCTTCTCTTGGGTTATAGGCAGCTGCCTTCTCTCTGTGTGCTCACATGACTTCTTCTTTGTAGGTGCTTGGAGGGACAGAGAGAGAAAGAGAGAGAGAGAGAGAGAGAGAATGAAAGAGAGAGAGAGAAAGATCTCTTTTCTTCTTCGTATAGGATTAAGGATTAAGGCCCTGTCTCCAAATACAGTCACACCAAAGGTTAGAGTTTCAACACATGAATTTTCGAGGGGACATAATTCAGTCCATAGCACTCACTGACTGGAATATCCCCCTGTTACTACCCCCGACCCCTCAACCAAAGGAGGATATTTAGTATTTAGACACTATTTCTCCCAATTCTGGACTTGGATGAAAATCAAAACTTCATTGGAGTTGAATTAAGGAGAAGAAGTTGGAAGATCTTCTGCTTGGTTAGAACAGAAGAAGGGGTGGGTTTCTATTTTAGTGTGCACATAAGTTAAAGAGGTCACCAGTATGTCACAGACCTGCTCCCGCCCTCAGCAGGAAACACTCTCACAGCTACTTCTGTACTCTTGGTGGGTCTCAGCTCTGCCATCTGTTGTTTGTTGCCCTTTGGGAAGCCATTGCTGATTGATAGTAGTTCTAATTGTGAAGTGGTGGAGGCCAGAATTCTTCTCTGGCCCTTGTAATAGTTTCTCCCCATGGAATAAAAGAGGCAGCTGTGAAGTTATTTATCTTCTAAAAGATCTCAGGTTCAAATCTTGTTCTTCAGAAGAAATGCTGAAAAATATCAGAAGTGGTATGACAAAACAGAGGGTTTTTTTTCAGTATTTACTTGGTGGCTGAATGGACTGAGGTATTCCTGGAACACTGTACTTTCTCCAGTTACCCTGATGGAGCAGTTGGAGTTAAGGCTGTGTTCTTCACAGTCCATCAGTATGTCTTGATTTACCTGTAGGAGAAGCCTTATCTTCTGTGTCTAGGGGCTATTTGTGCCTACATAGTTGAAGTAAACGGGTAGAATTTTTTATTTTATTTTATTTTTTTTTGCTGAGGAAGATTTTCCCTGAGCTAATGTCTGTGCTGGTCCTCCTCTATTTTGTATGCGGGATGCCACCACAGCATGGCTGACAAGTGGTGTAGGTCTGTTCCCAGGATGCGAACTTGTGAACCCCAGGCCCTGAGGTGGAGCACATGGAACTTTAACTGCTTGGCCACAGGGCTAGCCCCTAGAAAAGTTTTTTTAAAAAGAATAATTGTTTTCCTTGAGGGCAGAGATTTTGTTTAATTCATCATTGAACCCCCAGGTCCCAATTCTTTTTTAAGAAGTGCTTGTTGAAGGAATAAATTCGAAGACTCAGCCCTTTTCTTTCCTCCTTAATTTAGCACTTACTCACTGTGGGGAAGATATATTGTGATGACGTCTCGTTTTCTTTAAGGCACAAAATACTGCTTTGTTCTAAAAAGTCCTCTCGTGAGAGTTGTGTAATTAACATCCCCAGAGGTGCAATGTCGATATGTCTTCTGGAGATGGAGCCATGTAAGGACAATATGGAAGGAAAATTATTTCACAGTGAGTGACAAGAATGACTCCCTGCCCACTCAAGCGTGTAATAACACGGTTGTTGTGTGCAATCATTTGGCATCCCACATTTACAAGTTCAAAAGACATAAAACATGGCTTGTCTTTTTGGGACAATAGCTAATATTTGGGGTTTCTTTAAGGGTTAGGCTATTCAGACCAATATTAGTTATATAACAACATCAGGCAATTAACATATTTTCCCTAATACCTAGATGCATTCTCATTTAATTTTAAACTTAAAAACCTTTCTCTTCATTCCCGTTGTCAAACCTTTTAAAAATTTTTAGAAAACATATTTCGCTTTTATTCCAAGTGCTTTTCACTAGGTAATAATGCTAAGGAACACTTAGTTTCAGCTACTTTATTCAGAATTTAAGTGCATAAAACTCATTGTACCAGCTCTCACAATCTATTGAGGCTTGTAGCTTCACTTTAAAAAAAATCATAGATTCACAGGAAGATGCAAAGGAAGATATCGGAGGGTCCTGTGTACTCTTCACCCAACCTCTCCTAATGGTAGCATCTTTCCTAACTATAGTAAACTATCAAAACAAGGAAATTGACACTGGTACAATCCACAGAGTTTTTTCAGACTTCACCAGTTACACGTGTGTGTGTGTGTACGGTTCTATGCAATTTTGTCACATGTGTAGCGTTGGGTAACTGCCGCCACAGACCAGATGTGTAATTGTACCATCACCACAAAACTCCATCCTTCTACCCCTTTGCTGTCAAAGTTGGCAGCTTCGCCCTCATTCCCAACCCCTGGCAACCACTAATGTGTTTTCTATCTTTATAATTGTTATTTTGTGAATTTTATATAAGAGTAATCATGTAGTATGTGTTTGAGAGTTTTTTCATTCAGCATAACTTCTCTGAGGTTCATCTAAGTGATTGCATCCATCAATAGTTTATTCCTTTTTATGGCTGAGTAGTATTCCATAGTATGAATATACTACAGTTTGTTTAGCTGTTCATTCCATGAAAGGCATCTGCTATAGATATTCCTGCATAAATTTCGATGTGAAAATGAGTTTTAATTTCTCTGGGATGTAAGCCCAAGAGCACAATTGTTAGATTATATAAGTGTATTTTTAGTTTTAAAGAAACTGTTGAACATTTCCAGAGTGGCTGCATTACCATGAATAATCCAGTTTCTCCACATCATGGCCAGCATTCGGTGTTAACATTTTTTTTCATTTGAGTGGTTTTGGTAGGTGTGTAGTTATCTCAGTGTGGTTTTAATTTGCGTTTTACTAATGGCTACTGATGTTGAATATTTTTTCATATGTTTATTTGCCATCTGTACATCCTCTTCAGTGAAGTATCTGTTCATGCCTTTTGCTCATTTTCTTGTTGGATTGTTTATTTAATATTGAGCTTTGAGTATTCTTTATATCTTCTAGATCCTGGTCTTTTGTTGAAAATGTGATTTGCAAATATTTTCTTCCAATCTGTAATTTGCCTTTTCATTCTTTTAATAGAGCCTTTCACAGAGCAAAAGTTTTTAATTTTGATGTAGTCCAATTTGCTAAATTTTGCTTTTATGGATTGTGCCTTTGGTGTCAAGTTGAGGAACTCTTTTCCTAGTCCAAGGTCCTGAAGTTTTTCTCCTACGTTCTGTTCTAGAAGTTTCATAATTTTATGTTTTGCATTTGAGTCCATTATCCATTTTGAGTTATTCTGTATATAAGATGTGAGATTTAAGCAAAGTTCTTTTTTTTTTTTTTGAGGAAGACTGACCCTGAGCTTACATCCATGCCCATCTTCCTCTACTTTATATGTGGGACGCCTGCCACAGTATGGCCTGATAAGTGATGCACGGGTCCACACATGGGATCCGAACTGGTGAACCCTGGGAGGCCAAAGTGGAACGTGTGAACTTAACCGCTACACCAGCGGGCCAGCCCCTAGGTAAAGTTCTTTCTTTCCCCTATGAATGTCCTATTGCTGTAGCACCATTTCTTATAAAAGTTGTGCTTTTCCAATGAGTTGCTTTTGCTCCATTGTCAAAAATTAATTTGGCACATTCGTGTGGATGTATCTCTGGATTCTCTATTCTGCTCCATCGACCTGTCTGTCTGACCCTCACCATAACACACTGCCTTGACTCCTGTAGCTGTGTAGTGAGCCTAACACCAGGAAGAGTGCTTCCTTCCACTTTGTCTTGTTAAAAACTGTTTCTGTTGTTGGAAGGCCTTTCCCTTTCCATAGACATTGTAGAATAAGCTTGTGTAGCTCCATAAAACACCTTGCTGATATATTGATAGGAATTGCGTTGAACCTATAGATCAATTTGGGGAGACGACATCTTTACAATGTCGAGCCTTCCAATCCAAGAACATGGCTTATCTTTCCAAATATTTAGGGCTTCTTTCATTTTGTACATCAGCATTTTATAATTTTCAGCTTATAGATCCTGCACATGTTTTGCCAGATTTATGCCTAAGTATTTCATTTTCTTTGAAGTACTTGTAAATGCTATTGTATTTTTGATTTCTGTTTCCACTTGTTAGTTGTCACTGCATAGAAATGGAATTGATTTTTGTGTGCTGATCTTGTATCCCACAACATTACTGAATTTATTTACTAATCCTAAGAGTTGTTTTGCAGATTACTTGGGATTTTCTGTGTAGCTAATTGTGTCACCTACAAAGAGACAGTTTTATTTCTTCTTTTCCGATCTGTATGCTTCTTATTTCTTTTCCTTCCCTTAGCTCAGTGGCTAGAAGTTCTAGCACTATGCTGGATAAGAGGGATGAGAGCAGACATCCTTGCCTTGTTCCAGATCTTGGAGAAAAGGCATTCAATCTTTTACTATTAACTATGATGTTACCTGTACGTTTTTTGTAGATATTCTTTATGAGGTTGAAGAATTTCTCCTCTATTCTTATTTTTCTGAGAGTTTTTATCATGAACGGGTATTGAAATTTGTCAAAATTTTTTTGGATCAATTCATATGATCATATGATTTTTCTTTCCTAGCATGTGGATATAGTGAATTACATTGATTGATTTTTGAATACTGAAACAGCCTTGCCTATCTGGACTAAAACTGTCCTGATCATGGTGTATCATTCTTTTTTGTGTGTGTGGAAGATTAGCCCTGAGCTAACATCTGCTGCCAATCCTCCTCTTTTTGCTGAGGAAGACTGGCCCTGAGCTAACATCCGTGCCCATCTTCCTCGACTTTATATGTGGGATGCCTACCACAGCATGGCTTGCCAAGCAGTGCCGGGTCCACACCCGAGATCCGAACCGGCAAACCCCGGGCCGCTGAAAAGGGAACGTGCAAACTTAACCACTGAGCCACTAGGCCAGCCCCTGCATCATTCTTTTTAAGCATTATTGGATTCAAGTTGCTAAAATTTTGCTAAGAATTATTATTTCTAAGTTTATAAAAGATATTGGACTGTAGTTTTCTTTTTCTTCCTTCCTTTCTTTTCCTCTTTTTTCTATTACCATTGGTGGTTCTGGGCTGCAGGACTGTCTGGCATCAAGTCCAGAGGGTATCTGAGAGAACAAAAGAAAACTCAAGGAGCTTACCAGGTTGTTTATCCTTCTAGCCGGGCTTCCCTCTGCTTTCCAGGGCTTTTCAGAGTCCTTTTGTCCTTGTCTGATGAATAATTTCCAGCGTATTTAGTTGTACTTAGAGGGGAAGAGCAGTGCAGAGTGAATTGCACTTACTGCAGCTCCATCTTTACAGGTGCTAGAGGGCCAGGCACTGATCAATCAATGGAGATTTATTGATTATGCACCGTGTGTGAGACTGTGCATTTGTCAGAACACAGACACAGTGTTGGGAACCATGGTTAAAGCAGAGAGGGGCTGGGGGAGGAACAGATGACTGAAGAATACTAACGATAACAGCAACAGTTAACCTCTACTGAATGCTTACTCTGTGGTAGGCACTGTACTAAATGCGTTAGCGGGATCATCTTACTTAATCCCTTAAAACGGACACTATCTCCATTTTACATCCAAGGGAGCTGTTGTTTAAGGAGATTCATAACTTGCCTAAATGCACATCCCTGTGAACTCTGGGTCCAGGGTTCAGATCCAGATTGAGTCTAGCACTCAGTCTTGCCCACCTGCCACGGCATCAGATGTCACCAGGAAAGTGTACAGTCTGCCACGGCATCAGATGTCACCAGGAAAGTGTACAGTCACCTCAGGCGGGCAGTGGAAAAACTGCATATCCTCAGGCAGTTGACGTCCTTTCTGAACCTCCATTTCCTCACTTACAAAACGCATTAATATCAACCTCACAGTACTGTTGCGAGGCTCAGAAAAATCACAAATAGGAATGTAGTTTGTAAGCAATGAGGTGAGGCAGGAAGGACGGTAGGGACAGCCCTGGAGGGGCTGGCCGCAGGAGTGGACAGGGCCCCCGCAGCTGCTCCCGGGCGGTTTGGGGGTGAGAGCCCGAGTGTGGCCACAGAGGTGGGTTTTTCTCCAGCTACTCTGAAAGAGCTTCAGTGGCGTGAGCTTAGGGACATCCTGACAGGCAGGATGCATGTAGCCGCAAGGGGACGGGTGATGTAGGTAGCAAATTTCAGGGCAAGCTAAGAGCTGTAAAGGAACCTAACCAAGAGAACTGCACTGACAAGGCCCCACTGTGATCCTCTGGGCTGCTGCGCACAGCCGGGTGCAGGCATGGCTGAGCCTGGCCGAGAGTCAGGAGCCCCAGAGAAGGGGTGGAGGCTGCATGAGGGGGTGAGGCCAGTAGGAGTACCATGTGGCTGCATGCTGGGGAGACGTAAGGAAGTCAGAGATGTGCTCTTTGTCCTGGGGGCAGGTGTCATAGTTGGCAAGACTGGGCACGGATGTAAGAAGCTAAGGTTAAACGTAATTACAGGGTGTTGTGGTGAGGGCTTGGTTTTACTTTCCTTTTCCCTGCTCCTGGCTGGTCTCCTGAGTCACTCTTTTTCTTCATGTATTGATTGTAGGATTTTCCCGATTCTGTTGTTTTCATGAGGTTTTTTTTTTTTTAATCCCTTTTGAGAAAAATAATGGCTTGAATTGGATTTCTGTTGTCTCCATGCTGGTCTGAATGCTTCTTCTAGGCCGGGGATACTTTCTCTGTCTCCCCACCTCCTCTCTCCCACTGCAAGTGCTCCTACGCCCCTGTCCTGTCATGGCCGTGGGGCTCCAGAAAGCTCCTTTAGTTTCGAGCAAACAGAGCAATTGTTTTCCACTGTCTGGTTCTTTACCCATTGGTTAACACGAAAAACTTTGCTGTCCTCTAGGCTGCTCCGCCCAGTGCTGTCTGCCTGCTGTGCAGGTTCACAGGATGGCTGCGAGATGTCGTCCGACTCTGACTCACTCTGTCTTCTCCATGTCTTATCAACCGTCAAGGTGCTCTGCAGAAGGGACAGATTTATATATCCACATATAATATCACTTATGTGTTTATAGATCCATATAATGTAATAATAGATAGTCAGATTGTTTTTTAACAGGAAGGTCCTTGGAGTTCAAGGGGTCCTGACATTCCTTTAAAAGCATGAAATATTCTCCTAGAAGTAGAAGTCAAGGGCATTATGATTAATTTTTAATCTAGCGCACGGCACACACTGACATTGGTTCTTTAACTCAACCAATCCGTGGAGCACCGTCTGTGTGTCTGGCCCTGCTGTGGGTTCCGAGGAGGCAGCAGTGAATGTGACAGAGATGCTGTAGCCTTTTGAGTAGGGGAATCTGACAAAAAGCAAAAAGAACCATATAATGCAGTGTCAAGGAGACGTGTGTGAAGAAGATTATAGCAAGGTGAGGGGCTGAAGAGGAATGGCGAGGTGGCGCCAGGGGAGGATTCTCTGAGAGGGCACATTGCTGCCGAGATCTGAGTGGAGTCAGGCCGAACGTGGCGCTCTGAAGCAGATGCTTTGGGATCACAGGACAACCCCTCTGCCCTCTCCTGACTTTAGCTGTAGCCATGGAGACAAGCCCCCTAGAACCTGACAGAGCCTTACCTCAAGCACCAGAAGCATCTCTTTTCTTTTCTGCCTCAAGTTTTTCCCCCAAAGCTGTGGGAACTCAGCCCCAGCAGGGTGTGTCATCCTCTTGAATCAGAGTGGGTGTGATTGGGGGACAAATGCCCAGCCTCCCTCCTTTTGAAGAGATAGTTGTGAGGTGCATTTCTGAGGTTCCCCAGCAAGACTGAGCCCTCATTTCCCATGGCAGCGCCTGCTCCCGCATCCTCTGCTGACCTTTCCTCCTCCCTTCCCTCACTCTGCTCCCGGGCCCCTGATCATCTTCTAAATAAACCATCTGCACCCAAGTCCTTATGTCAGCTTCTGTGTTCAGAGGAAGCCCAATCAAGCTACATGCCAATTATTTTGTTTTTGTTGCTGCTGTTTTTCTCTTCTAAAGGAAATCCTTTTTTTTTGCTGAAGAAGATTAGCTTCGAGCTAACATTTGTACCAATAGTCCTCTGTTTTATATGTGGGTTGCTGCCACAGCATAGCTGACAAGTGGTATAGGTCCATGCCTGGAGTCTGAACTCCCAAACCCAGGTCCCCAAAGCAGAGCATGCTGAACTTTACCACTAGGCCATAGGCTGGCCCCAGGAAATCCACTTTTGATATGTATGACTCCTAAATTATTCTTATCTTATTAGATGATGCTGTTAAGAGTATTTCCTCAATTATACCCTTTTCCTCTCCGGTACCTAATAACAATCCCTCCCCATTATTTTGCTTCTTCTTCTTCTACTTTTTTTTTTTTTTTTAACAATTAAACATCAAAAGATATGGACTCATTACTAGAACCTCATGAATCTTTCTGATACTTTAAAAGCTAGGGTAACGGTTTATCTGAGTATTTAACAGCATTATACATGCCCTTCTGTAATGTCTAAATATAACAGTGAAACACCGTCATTTATAACAGGAAGCACAGAAAGCCTGCTCAGATATAGGCCCTAGTACTATTGGTTAATATTATTGAATTCTAAGTGCATAAAGTAGTTGCTATTTGATAGGCCAGCAAACAGGGAATGCCAGTTTTACGGAAAGAAGGGCAGCATTAGCGGGCCACACTGCAGTCCGGATCGCAGAGGCTGGATGCGCAAGGGGTGGGCAATCACAGTCTCAATTTGCAGCCTCCTGTAGAAACGGGATGATGCTCAGCAGGTCTGGGAAATGAACACATCTTCCGGAGCTAATCAAATACTTCAGAGTGTGTCAGGGGAGGACTCGCTTCATGAGAAATGAAAGTCTTCCACGTTTCTGTGAGTGCTAATGATCAAGAGGGCCATTTCAAAGATCAATATAAATAAGAGCATGGGTGAAGGTTTTACAGCAACAGGGTGACCCTCCTGGTTACATAACAGCTCCTGGAGTGTGAGAACATTGACCGGAATACTTAATGACAGAGCACTTCTCTTAAGTTGTGATTCAACCAGAAGAAAAGAATATGGATAACAATGCAGCATTCTTCCATGGATAGCCACTAAATCTTCAAATAAGTCCAATGAACAAGTAATTTAATGGTTTTGGGTTGTTTTTATTTTTTGTGAGGAAGATTGTCACTGAGCTAACATCTGTGCCAATCTTCCTCTATTTTATGTGGGACGCTGCCACAGGGTGGCTTGACCAGCAGTGCTAGGTCCCTGCCTGGGATCCAAACCTGCAAAACTGGGCTGCCAAAGCAGAGAGGGCAAACTGAACCGCTGCATCACCAGGCTGGCCCCTAACGGTTTTTATT
The DNA here is from genome assembly GCF_021613505.1 of Equus quagga. Taxonomy (NCBI): domain Eukaryota; kingdom Metazoa; phylum Chordata; class Mammalia; order Perissodactyla; family Equidae; genus Equus; species Equus quagga. Next base: position 56,483,700 of record NC_060282.1, read on the forward strand.
ATGTATGTTTGGTAAATACTTCCTCCTGTGATGAAAGCTTCTGCTTGTTTTTGCAGCTTCATGGAGAACATTATGAGTTAGAATCAAATTAGTACGATGAGAGTTAAAAGACAGAGCATGGAAACTCGGAGAGGCTCCACACAGCATCTGATTGGACCACAGAGTGTGCCCTGAGTTCAGAGGGACAGGAGGGCCTGACTGCACCCCAAAGTGTGTGTGCAGAGTTAACTCCTCTCTTTAAAATGAAAAAAATGAAACCCTCCACATTGTGGAGTGCGTGAAACTGTGACAACTGATGTGTCTGCCCCTGTCATGGACAAGTGGCCTTTTGGAAGCAGATATGAGGAGAAGCTGGCAGGAGGGACTTCATGGAAATGTGGGGGAGGACTCATAGAGAAGGAAGAAGAGAGGATAAATCATTTTCTGCTTATAGGAGGGGCTGGAGCCTGTACTGAGGACCCACCCAAGGTCTGAGGCTGAGATGGGGCACACTGGGGTCTGTGCCAGGCCAGTCCTTGACTCTGTTCCTTCGTATCTGTTAGAGGACCCTTTCAGCAGCCATAGGACTTGGAGATTCTGGGGCAGCAGAAAACAAATGCCTGCTGGCTCAGAGAATCTCGTGAGATTTTATCATCGTCCCGGTGCCCATAGCCCTTTGGTAGTTAGGAGAGAATATTTCCCACCGGCCCCCTAAATGAACGATCTGAGCAAAGACTGAAAAAGAGAAGGTGCTCTCCCTTCCTACCCTGCCACCTGCACTTTCCACTTGGAGATACTTGTTCCGGGACGTGCCCCGCTTTCTTTGTTTTCCTTCTGAGCTCCTGGCTTCTAAGGACATTCAGTCTGACTTCTTGGCCGTAGGTCATTTCCCATGTTTTGTACCAAGATCTCAGAAAGTGTAAATTGGTGAAACATGCATTTTCTGGTTTCTCCCATCTATGTTATTCCTCACAGGGGGCTATAATGGACCCCCAGCACTGGTCCTGAATGGAAATCTCTTGTGTGCACAGTGCATTTAGCACCAGGAAGAAAAGGTAGTCTTGGATTGAACACTGAGAAGGGGTGGTGGGCGGGGTGCAGGAGTGAACTGGGCTTTGCAAGTAGAGCACCCAGCACGTGTCACTGAACCCCTACACAGGAGGGATGTCTGCTCGAGGACGGGTGGAGGGAATTTGTGTTGAAGCCAATGGAGAGGTGAGTGGAGCACAAGGTGGCTCTGTCCCCGTCAGCATTCCCCATGGCTGAGGTGTGTGCGACAGAGGGACAGACTGGAAAGAGGCCCTTGCCCAGGGTCCGAAACCCGGAACAGCAGGCTGGGAGCTCACTTGAGGAGAGATGAGTTTTCTTATCTCGCACCTGGGCTGTTCCCTTGCTTGACTGGTGTACCTGGAGACACCAGACGATTTAGCTTGACCAGAGACAGCATTCTTATTTTCATTTATTTGTGCTTTTCTTTTTCTTTTTCCTTCCTTCTCAGGGGGAATTATGTATTTAAAAAAAGTCTAGTAACTTCTTTACGTAAATATAGAGTTGGAATGAAAATCGAGAAAATTAAATATTAGAGAAAAGTGTACCATATTATAACTAGGTGTTATCTTTTCAAAATCATGTTCAATAATATGGTTTATGTATATCATATTTAATTATTTAAATGAATGCAAAACTTACCAGAGTCTCAGACAACTCTTCCAGAGAAATCCTAACTAAAGTACTAATCTCCCTCTGCGAACAGGGTGCTGGAAGCTTTGTGAGGTGGAGAGAGAATAACCCCATGAGTGCTGTGAAGTGTAAAGCTAATCCCAGAAAATGAGAGTAAAACCCCAGGGAGAAAGATAGTGAAAGCAGCAGAGTCACAATTAAAAGATATAATTAAAACAAGTGAAACCTCCTTGTTTTTATTTTGAAGTTCCCAGAAGTTGCATGGATCTGGGAGAAAGCCTGTCAGATGCCGTTAGAGATCTGAAACTTCAACAAAAGCTGAGCTACCAGGTATATGGTTTTCAATTATCTTCTCCCAATTGTTAGGTTGTCTTTTTGTTTTGTTGATGGTTTCCTTTGCCTTGCAGAAGCTTTTTTGTTGGATGTAGTCCCATTTGTTTATTTTGTCTGTTGTTTCCCTTGATTTTTGCATTACTTAAACATTTAAATTTACTGTTGAGACTTGTTGTTTTTATCAAAGATACTGTTTACTAGCCACATGGCTAGGGTCAGGGTTTGCTTCCTTGGGACTTTACCAAAGACTACTTACCAAACAAACAAACAAGCCCCGGCGACCTAAGTTTCATGCAGAAAAACTAAATTTTAAGTACAGAAGAGACTTATCTTTGATTAAAGTTCATTCACAAAAGCCAAGTTTTAAATATAGGAGAGAACATAACCAAACAGCCAAATCCTGGGGCCAGTGACAAATAATTAAGGTAGGAATTGTAGAGTCAGAAGGTCGAAGCCAAGCACGATGGGACCGGCTTCTATATTCTGGGCTTCATGCTGGGTACTTTCACATATTAATGAACGTGGTCCTAGATTATGCCAATGTGACGGATGAGGAAAACGAGGCTCTAAGCATGACTTATCTTGAACTGCGTGGTGCCTAATAAATACTGTAGCTGGGGTTTAAACCAAGATTCATTTGGCACCCAAGCCCATGCTATTTCCAGTACACTAGATGCAAATGAGGGGAGGCCAGGGGCCAGTAAGGAAAGTTTTAAGGAAACTACCATGATTGCCAGAGCTTCCATGGGTGTGGTTTGCTTTCTACTCTTCAGATCAAATCTGTCCTCCAAGGAGATTTGCTTGATCTTTTCTTACAGGGTGAAGCGTGCCCATGGGAAGACCCTCTACCTCTCCAGACACTTGGATAAAGCAGTGGTCAGTGAGAGATGGTGGCTTCCACCCATTCTCTCAGTGATGTCTGGGTTCGGAAGGCCTCCAGGTAGATGACTCTCCTTCCCATGGCTAGTAACCAGGAGGACTAATGGTAATCAGGAACCAGCTTTTTTATTCCATTTAAAATTTATTTATCGGAGTAAAATTCGGTTTATTTATTGGAGTAAAATTTGGAAAGCTAAATACAATTCTCTCCTCTGTGGTATTTGATATAGACTCCTGACCTTTTCTTAGTGCTTAGTTCCGAGTGCTTCCTTGGGCATTAGTTTTGTTTGAGTGCTAAGCTTCTACGTTGCGTCCATAGTACGTAAATTTCCATGTGCTGTGTCTCGGCAGTAACACAGAGTAACACAGAGCCTAACAGGTGACAGTCCTTTCACAATGTCTTCATTCTCCTACAGAGGATTTGGGCTTAAAGATCCAAAACTGACTGTCCTGAACTCTTTCAAAACTATGTCTGGGGAAAAGAGAACATTAAAAACTGCAAGTTAGTATGTCCTCATTGTGAATCTACTTGCTTTCATATGCAGAGAGTACTTATAGGCTAGAGGTTTCTTCATTGTAAGTCACATTCAGATTTATTCAGTTTTTAAATGATTATGAGCAAAAATGGAAAGTGTTGGTAACTCTCTCATGCCCCCCCCCCCCCCCCCCGCCGTGTAAAGCTTATCTTGTCTTATTTGTTCCAAACATTCATAAATGAATTGAAAATGAAGGCCATTCTTCATTCTTCCTACCTGAAACAAGATTCTTGGACAAATTATCTTACATACCATCGAAAAAGGAACACAAACTAGTCTGATAGGGGAAAAACCAGAACCATCATTTATGGGAACAATTTCTCCATACAAATTATCAGGGGATGGTTTTACTCTTCCTAACCTGGTTTCAGCCCCACTGTCCCTACCGCACTGCCATGCCCTCCCTCCCCTCGCCTTCCACCTCCCCTCCCAGGCATTGGATTTACTGAGTTGGTTACCTAGTCTCAAGATGGACAAGCACACTAACTATTGCATTGCTTACTGTTACTACAGGATGATGGTGGTCTCGTGGCTCTTAAAGGGAAGAATAATTTATTACTTTTTTACGAAAACAACACTTTAAAATAGTCTTAATATTACATCTATGTTAAATGGAAATATTAATATGCTACACAATTTCACTTCTAAGTTACAAATCAACAGATTTTATATTTAGAAATTCTCCACCTATGTTTATTTACTGTTCCTATTTAAACAAATTTTAAATATTGCTAAATCACATGATACAGAGACAATGCTATACAGAGGGCAGCTGAGTAATCATGGAGGAACAATAGCTCCTTTCACATAGACTGTCCTTCTAGATTTGAGAAAAGAATGAGACTTCAATGAAAAGCCAGTCTAAAAAAGTACCATAAATAACAAATGCTATGCATATATCCTTAACCTTTTGCATAGGTTATAACCAAAATTAAAGGAAATTTCATGAGTAAAATTGCCTCTTCTCATTAAGACCTCAAATTATGTTGGAAAATTACCTCTTATTTATTTAAAATATGAGTGCAGTTTTGCATGAACTCTACATGCTGCACCCCTGGCTTACTTTAGTTCCTTGTTATAAGCAAGGTCACAAGGATATTTGAAAATTCCAGCTGAAGACTGATGAAATGAGTTTTTCTTCTAACGTGAATTGAGGTTAATGCTCTAATTCTTTAATTTTCTTATATGAGACAACATGTTCTTACATATGATAAAGAAACAGACTCACTAAATCTTTAAAGCTAATAGGGAAATCAGAGTTTAGTCCCGTCTTCTCATTTTGAGGAACACGGATCTGAGATTAGTGGCTCACCGATGGTGTCTATCCCAGGTAGACCAGTTGACTCAAATCCCAGCCAGCAGGAGCTAGTCTCAAACTCTTCCCACTGTGTGTGTGCCCTCCATGAATGCTGAAGAGAGCTACTTATGCCCATTTCTCTTTTTCTCGGTTGCATCGCCTCTGCCTTCTTTTAGGTCCTCACCATCTATTGTTGAATATAGTTTATATTTAGTCCTGTATATTATGTGGCAGCATGCCAAGAGCACGGTAAAATTATGTTGATTTGTTACCAAAAATAAGAAGTTTATCCTTATTCTTTCCAAAAAGACAGCTGAACTATCATTAAATACCAGGACTCTCTTTAAGGAAAACCATTTTCTGATGTATTTGAATAGGCACTCAGAAAGTATTTGTTGAGTTACTGAATGAATCTATAGTCTTTAAAAAAAATGTTTTTGAAAGAGTATGAAATGGTTTACTTATGTTTTCTACTTAAGTTCATTCTCCACGGTATTTCCAGCTAGCTTTTCAAAACAGGTATCTGATTATGTCATTGCCTTTTGTAGCAACCTTCCACTGTTTCACTGGATGGAGTCTGAACACCCTAGGATGGTATAAACCAGGAGCCATGTAATTAGGCTCCAACATTCTACATAGCAGCACAAGATAGCAGAGAGCACAGGCTCTGGATAAATACTTGGAAAATCAGGAACAGATCAACATGAAGTTAGGACTATTATTGAAGTGTAGTTAGATTTCACTTGTTTTTGTCATAGAAAGTTCTATAACTTTTCTATAAAAGGCTATGTAGTAGTGATTCTGGTATTCTTCAGTACATTTGCTAGCTGATCTCAGACTGCAGCCCAACTTGTAATGGATTCTTTTTGAAAGACAGAATACATGCTGTTTGCAAACTTTTATGGACTATTGTTTTATTTCTTGAGAACGTCTGAATCTTTAGCTGAAAAAATTTTAGAATTTGTCAGTATCCCCTAAAGTTAATGTGGCAAAATAAAGCACAAAAAGATGAAAAAACCTCAACAATGAGAGTTAAAACAGAGGCATGAACTTGCAATTATATCTAGATCTGGGAGAGGTTTAGTATATTTTGTAAAATATTCTCACAAAGAAGTATTTAAAAAATTTTAAAGTCTGATCATACTAGTATCTTTTCCATTGATAATTAGTTTTCTTGATGGTATAAAATCTGATTGACTTTTCATTGGATTTCCTTCATGATTCTATACAGCCAAGATATACACTGTTTGATCCTTAATTATTATTTCCTTTAGTTCAACAGTTGGGTAACATTATATGAATACTCATTTTCTTCTGTTGACTCTGTGAGTAGACTTTCTCAGATTTCCTTGAATATTATGGAAAATAAAAGATATTCTTTTCTCTCCTTTTGTGAAGTTGAGTGTCTTCACCTCCATCCTTCCATAGATCAGAATATTGGATTCCTGATCTTCATTTCTTCAGAAACTTCATTTCTAAAGATTTTATAGGGGAAGATGCTAAAAAAAAAATACATAGACATATAGATAATTGAGGAGCTGGCCAAATTCCCTGACCTGGGCTATGGACAAATGCCTGTCCTTAAACCTGTCAGTTGTTTGACATCCCAGTGAACATTTCCATTGAGTCTTGTAACATGTGTTGAAGAGGCCCATTAAAACAATACTTCTAACACTGTATCCATATTTCCATTATCGAATGACACACATATAGGAAATGTTCTCTCTTTTACTTAGAGAGATGTATTATACCAGAAACATAAGAAATATATCTGATAAAATGCATACTCTAACAGAATAAAGGACAGAGTTTTCTCCAATTTCTAAAAATAGAGAAACGGAATCTGCCTCTAGGAAATCAAAGAAACACACTTTGTTACCCCAATACACCATATTCTATGAAACAAGGTCAGCTAAATAAACTGTTGGACTAATAAAAATCTAAAGTACTCAGGTGGATCACCTGGAAATCATTCCAATTTCCTCTTTATTCCCATCCTTTTACCATTCCCAGTCTTTTACCCTTGGTTCTGCAGCAAACCCAATATTTATGGGCCCAAATATCAATAGTCTTTGGGAGATATGATGGTAACTGGCCCCTCTGAGTATGTCCAGTTGGTCTCAATTTGGCAGAGTTGACTTTTCATACACCATTTCTCACATCTCGTGCCTTCACCAGAGTTCATCAGAGAAGAATCTAAAATCCTTTTTCCAAGGTCCTACAAACCCAACTGCATTTTTGATTGGGTGTGGATCGAAGCTGATCACCTGCAGCCTGGGAGTCTTGGCTAGTATTCTTAAAAGGGCCATGACCCTGGGCTACAGATGCGTCCATCTTCCTAAATCTGTAAGCTCTGACTTCGGCTTGGCTGCAGTGACATTCATTTGTCTGTATTTTTGGTTCTGGATGCACTTTGAGGTGATAATCTGGGAGAATTATCTTTTGGTTAGATTTTGCGTTCTTTGTGCATTGGGGATTGTCATTCAATATTGACCAAATGTATTTTCTTTAACACAGAATCCAGAAATAACTCAGTCACAGATTAAATAGCTTGTGGGATGGAAAAGAGTAGAAAGACTGTAAATACTAATAAAATACATTATCCCAGCTCCTTTGGCTGCTCCCATTCTTAGGACAGTTCCCCTACATTTCTAATCAAACATCAATTAAAGGATTTGGGGGATCATAAAGAATTCTAATAATTTCAGAAGAGTTTATTTCCAGTTTTCTCTATCAAGAAGCAATGTGCTAAGAAAACACAATGAGAAAACATCTATTGCTTTATTTGTAAAACAAATAGAAAATCATTTTCATTCATTCTTCAAAAATATCCGAATTCTCAGCACAAGTGACCAGAATCTCTTATTCCATTAGAAAAACAAGTACAATTTGTTTATTGATTAAAATTATAATTTGGTAAATTGTTTAATTTACCAATGTGGAAAGCTAGAAAATATAGCATATATACGTTGTTCATGCCTTCATTTTCAAAATTAATTCATTCTAGAAAAGGTAATTATCAGTTACGACAATTATGTAAATGGCACTCAAGTAATACTCTTTCATGAGATATATCTTCCTAAGAAACTAATAAAATTTGAATAGCAAAAACAGTCTGAGATAAATGAATGAAAAGTCTATTTTTTAAGTTCTATAGTAATTAGCTGTAATCAATTGACTGAAATTGCCCTGTTTTTCTCAAGTTGGAAGTTACTATAGCATGGATAAGTGACTTCATAGCTGAATTGCACCTGAATAGCATACAAATGACAGGCTTTTAATTTGTATTATTTAATTCACAGGTTCAACCATCTGCAAAGGAACAAAATGAAAATTACATTTTCTACATGGTGAAATGAATGTCATTCTTATTTTAGTTTGTCATAGAAATCTCTTTACCGCAAGAACTATTCTTCAACTTAAACTGAAATTGGAGAATGCATATGGGCTACCTATAAGTGGTTGAACACAATTTTTTTAGAATTTTATGTGCTATCAATTAAACGTGTTTTCATAACTGAGACACAAATGTGAACAACGTTTTTGTTTTCATTGTCAAGATTTTCTAATGGTGTGAAGGAGAAGGTAGAAATTGGAGGCATTCAGGGAAGAAGATCAGTTGAGAATTGATATTTGAACCTCTCTCTTACTTGTTCTTCAGTAATATCTTTGTCCAAATCCATAGAACATACAACTTCAAGAGTGAACTCTAACATAAACCATGGACTCTGGGTAATAATGATGTGTCAATGTAGGTTCATCAATTATAAGAAATGTGCCACTCTGGTGGGAAATATTGATAATAGGGGAGGTCGTGATGTGTGGGGCATGGGGTATATGGAAAATTTCTGTACTTCTCTTTTAATTTTGCTGGGAACCTAAGACAGCTCTAAAAGTAAAATCTTTTTAAAAAAATGAGGCTAATGCCCTAGGTCCTGGCCCTCCTATGGACTGCTGTAGAATGCCAACAGGTGTAACTCTTGGGGTTCTCCTCCCTGCTACTGATAGCCCTATAACATCACTCATGGAATTGGATAACCATCTGTTTGGGAGAGGCATGGAACAGAGTAGCCTTTAGCAACCTTAATGCTGGTAAAAAAAAAAAGTTTAAAAAATTATTTTTTCTTGTTTTTCTATTTGGCGGAATGTTCCTTAAGGGCACAGACCACACCTCATACTTACAATATGCATATCAGACTTATGCATCTCAACAGAATCTGTTTGGCAGGAATTTGCATTGGATCAAGATAGCTATTATCTTGGTCGGACTTACAAATGTCCAGAAAACTTGTGTTCTGTGAATTAAAATAGAGAAATGATACAGATAAACCAATCATAGAAGAGCAAGTTCTAGTAAATTTAAAGTGAAAATAACAAGGCATATGGTTAAGCAGACTATTCATCGACCTCAGATATTTATAGACCAATGTGCAAAGTACAGGTAATAAACACAAAGAATTCAAAATAATAGCTTAGGTGCCATTGAGACTTAAATATGATACTTGAGCAGAATCTGGAAATCCTTAAAAAGGAAAAAAGCCAGTGGTGGATTATGCTGGTAAAGCTTTTTATACTCAAACATCTTTTACACACATCATCATCGCATTTCATCTTTAATAGTTCTTGGAGGAAATCAGAGAAGCATCGTAATTTTCATTTTAAAGTTGAAGAAAGTGAAGATGAGAGGAATAGGTTTTCAAAGGTCCCGCAGCTGGTAAGTGCTAGAGTCTGTAATAACCTTGATCTTTTCCCATATAAGAATCCAGAAGGCACATCCCTGATGGAGATCCTTGCTTTGCAAGATAAAATCATAGTGCCCCACATTTGAATAAGCCTTACAGGAGAGAAGAGACAAGTGGTATTGAGAAGGGGTATACCAAAGACCACTGTGAGATAGAAATTTCAACCTACAGACTCTCCCATCTTACGAGCAGAATGGATATGCTTTCTTAATACTAGTTACACAGTTGGCAGAGATAAAATAGATCAGGACTAGGAAACTCCCCTCAGAAATCATCTTGAAGTAGCAGAATGTCTGGTAAATTCTTGGTTACCCTGTTGGCATTTATAACCTTCATTTATGTTGAGGAAGTTAAGATCAGACCTGCTACTGTAATCATGCCTGTGACATCAGGTGACCTTGAAGGAAAGTGACCACAACGTGGAGATGACATTAACTGAGCAAAAATAAACTGTGCCTGGGCAGACAGATGTTTTAGATTCAAAGATTTTCACAGAAGAGACATAAGACCATATTCTAGGAGCACTACAAAGTCTGGGATTAGAGTCAGATAGTGTAAACTCAATTAATATGTTGGATTGAATGACCGAGGAATGACATAGTTTTACTGCTTGGCAAATTCTCTTCATCTACAAACTACTAGTCAAAGAAATGGAGGATATATCCTAATTACCTTATTTTCTATCTAGTTTTTTTATATCATTTAAAGTATCTTTGAGTGATGGATGTTAACTAAACTTACTGTGGTAATCATTTTTCAATTCCTACATTTATTGAATCATTATGTTGTACACGCTAAACAAATGTAATGTTATATGTCAATTATATCTCAATAAAGCTAGGAAAAAATAAAATAATAAAATACCTTTGAATATGTTTTTGTACTCGTCCCTGGTTCAATTCAAATTGGAGAGGATATTTTTCACAATTTGTATTGACTTATACTTTGATTATTTTTGAACGATGTTTATGTGTAAAGTGAAAATATCTTATCTAAAGTTTCAGAAATAAAAAAAAGGAAGAGAGCTATTGTATTAGTTAAGGTTCTCCAGAGAGAGAAAGAGAGAGAGTCTGTGTGTAAGAGAGAGAGAGAGATTTTAAGGAATTGGCTCACATAATTGTTGGGGCTGGCAAGTACAAAATAAGCGCGCTGGGTGAAGGTTTAGGTAAGAGTTGATGCAGTGTTGAGTCTGAAGGCTGGAAACTCAGGCAAGACTTCCATGTTTCAGTATTGAGAAAAATTCCTTTTTCCTCAGGAGACCTTAATCTTTGCTCTTGAGGCCTTCACCTGATTAGTTGAGGCGCACGACATTATGCAAAGTAGTTTGCTTTATGCAAAGTCCAGCAAATTAAATGTTAACCACATCTCAAAATACTTTGACAACAACATCTAGACTAGCGTTTGACCAAACAACTAGTCACCACATTCTTGCTGATTTGACAAATAAAATTAACCATCACACCTATAAAAAGAGGGAGTGTGCATTACATTTTAGAGTCTTTATTCCATTTTCCCTCCCCACACAAACACCACCTATCACATATGACCTCTCAATGTCACACACATAATGGAAGAGTTTGGCAATGATAATCATTGTTTATGTTGATTTGAGTACATAGAGCAATTTGTGAAACAAAGCATCAGTTTAGGACAGAAAAGGGATGCGTTTTAGAACACAATATTAATTATAAAGTTCTACTTGAATTCTTCAATGTTTTCTCAGGGAGAAGTATCAATACATTAATCTCAGCATTTATCATACAACACTTAAAAATGCCAAATGCTAGTAACTACTTTTAAAAAAATCACATGATAAATATTATTTTCAGATTGACATACTAAATGTTAATCGATGTCAGTATAATGCTTTTTTCAGAGAAACCTGGTTTTCATTCCAATTTGATTTCTTCTCACATTAAGATGTGTTTCCTTACTTTTACGTTAAAAATATGCAGCTATCCAAGAGCGAAGGATAATCCGTTCTACCAGTGATGGTCCTTAGTGGCAATCTTGCTTCACATTTCACAGTAATGATTTAAAATTGTACTTAATACTCTTTCTGCAATTGCACACGTGGAGGAAACTTAAATGCATATTACTAAGTGAAGGATTCTAATCTGAAAAGACTACATAGCTTGTGGTTCCATTATATGACACTCTGGAAAAGGCAAAACTATAGACAGTAAAAGGATGAGTGGTTGCCAGGTGTTAGGGCAGATGGAAGGATGGATAGGTGGAGTGCAGAAGATTTTTAGGGCAGTGAAACCACTCTATGATCCTATAAGGGTGGATACATGTCATTATACATCTGTCAAAACCCAAGCATCAAATGAACAACACCAAGAGAGAACCCTAATGTAAGCCATACACAGAATAACAAGCCACCCAAAGCACAGTAAACTGCTAAACTCCCTGATGACAAGATGAATTTCAAGTAGCTTCTAATCCATTTGGGGAGATACAATCTATGTGTGGGCACCCATAAAACAAGAGAAGGTAGCCAGCGTGGAAGAGATGTAACAAGAGCTATGCAAATTTAGTGGAAGGTGACATTACATGAAATTGAGATCACATTATATAACAGGATGTTTTCTAGTGGAAGAAGGTGGCCACGTGGGGCTGGAGCGGGTGCAGCACTGAGTGCCCCAGAGTCCAGCAAGGCCCACACCAGTCATGACCTTGAGGTGGCTCCGTCCTTCTTGAACACTGCCTTCCTGGTCAGAAGAACAGGCCCTGGAGTCAGATGGTCTGAGTGTAGGTCTTGGATCTGCTGCTTATTTGCTGTGAAACACCACACAAGTCACTCAGCCTCTCTGGGACTGTTTTCTCCTTTGTAAAATGGGAATAATAGCAATACCTACATCATGGGGATGATGTGATAATTAGATGTGAAAGCATGGAAAATGCTTAGAACAGTGACTGGGACCTGGTGAGTTAATGATTATCATCATTATTTTGCACTCAAGTTAGTTCCTCACCTTGGAAGAACTGACACCAATAATCTACGTGTTATTTTTAAGGGATTGGTTATAAATGTTGCGTGCTCCCATATCTTGACTCAAATTAGAGTCTTCAAACCTCATCCTCATCTTTGGCAAGAAAGTGAGGTCAGCACTCAGGGATCCCCAAACAATCTCTCTCCTCTAGTTACACAGCATTGTGGGACTCTTTTTTTCTATATTCCATCCTCCTCATGCTGATTTAATACCCATTTACCTGACTGTTCTGATGCTGAGTTTGGCCTAAAAACAAAAATGTTTAAAGATCTGTTTTCCCACAGCAGTAGATATTGAGTGTCTAGTGGGTTGTATTTGGATTGTGGTGTCAACATCAGGGATTAATCAGTGCTTACAGTATCTTCAGAGCAAACCCAGGTTCACGTGGGTTGGGGTAGGGCAGGCTAATAAATACTTCTGTCAACATTACTTACCATTCACGGTACCCAATCTCTTGCCCATTCCTGGACTGAAGTGTTGAAAGCCATGGGAGCTCCATATATTAACCCTGCTGACCCTATCTCATGATCTTACTTCTTGTTCAAAGTTTGCACTTTATGACCTCCTAGTAGATACTTGGAATTAACCTGGCTTCCATGTTCCTTTTAGAAATTTTGGCTGTCCTTAATCCCTTCTCATGGATGATTTTCAAAATATTTATTAAAAGCCTAGGTCCAGTTCTTGAGCTCCTGAATCTTGTTCTTCGCTCTCTCTGTTTCAGAATTCTACCACCAAATTCAGTATGTCTAAATTTAAACCAATCCTTTTTCCCACAACCAGCTTTGCTTTTGGACTTCTATATCTCAGTCAGTATCTCTCTTTCTTTGTTGTCTTGCCTCCCACAGGTGGCCAATCTCCTTGTCCTGCCAATACTTCCTCAAGAACATCTCTCCAGCCTAGCACTTGCTCAATATAGTCTACTGTTTTTGTTTTCTTTTCAATATCTCACCATTTCATGCCTATAGTGTTCTAGAAATGGGCTAGTTGTTATCCTCCATTCTAGACATCCTTCAGTCTATGCTACATGATGCTGCCAAGTGAATCATCCCAGGTGACCAAACTGGCCCATGAGTAGCTGTGTTGCACGAGTGTGCACACCATCCATTGAGAGGTAGAGCCAAGTGTCCTTGGTCCCAGGAACTTGATCACTTTAAGGTCACTGTGGTGTGTGTCCAGTGCCACAGGCTGGGTGGGTGAGAGTTTGGGAAAGTAATTTGGACTATGTTCCCCCAGAGAGGAATCCATAACTTGGGGCAGTCTTTTGAGCAGGCAGAAGGAGAGCTGGATCCTGTTGAACTCCACTTGTGTAGCTGGTCTTAGAGAGGATGGCACCTTGGCTATCCATGGAAATCACTGATGAAACTGTTCAAAATTTGTATGCTCCAGAGAATCTGAAAAGGAAGATCTGGGATGGATCCTGGATCTCTGCATTTTTAAAAGCACAGTGGGCTGATTTTGGATTGAAAGCTGAATTTAGTGTTTAGCTCCACCTTTGGCCAGGGGATTGATTTCCACAGAACAGTGTTGGTTTTCCAAGCCAGTGTTGGAGCTTTTTGGAGGGCACTAGGCAGAGTTCTCTAGGGCAACAGCTGAGGAGCAGGAGCAGGAGTGGTGCAGATTTTCACAAAGGCCATTTCCAGCACAATGCTGTCTCCAGGGCCTGCAGGGGAGAAACCTTCAGCTGAGTGAGAGAGTGGTCTTCCTCACCATGGAAGACAGCGTGGGTGGGGCATAGAGGGACGCTGAGCTTCTGGGGAAACATCCATTACTGTGGGACTGATGGAGTGCTAGAGCTGTGTTGCTCTGATTGGAATCCAAGAGAAGGGCTCTTTGAAGGACGAAATTTCACAGATTAGAGAGAAATTTCCTCCAGTATTCTTTCTTCACTGTCCTGAAGAGGAGCTAGTTGGGAAAAAGATACAGAGAGGACCAGAAACTAGAAATGTGGGGCCATTTGGCATGTCATGGGTTGAATTGTGTCTCCCAAAAAGATATGCTGAAGTCTTAACACCTGGCATCCGTGAAATGTGACCTTATTTGAGAATAGAGTCTTTGTACATATCACCAAGTTAAGATAAAGTCATTAAGGTGAGTCCGAACCCAATATGGCTGGCACCCTTATCATAAGAGAAGAAGACAGGGACACACAGAGGAAGATGGCCCTGTGATGACAGAGGCAGAGACTGGAGTCATACATCTACAACCCAAGTGATGCCAAGGATTGCTGACAGGCGCAGCAGCTGGAAGAGGCAAGGAAGAATGTTCCCCTGCAGGTTTCAGAGGGAGCATGGTTCTGCTGATGCCTTATTTTTGGACTTCTAGCCTCCAGAACAGTGAGAGGAAAAAATTCTGTAAATTGATGCCACCAAGTTTGTGATGCTTTGTTACAGCAGCCCTAGGAAACGAAGACAGGACACTTTATGTCCATTCCCATTATATTCCTGAGACAAATTTGGGGCACTGGCTAGTCTTCCACCTTAACGAGTCACAGTTCTGATCAGGAACTATGTCCACCCCCTGAGCAGAGGAATTAGTGGATTTAGGATTGGACTGGGTCACATCAGAAAACTGGCCTCTAAACCACAAATTAAAGCATCAGAAGGAAAATAAACAGTTTTTTCCAATGTATTCCACTTTTAGTCTTTCTTCTTTCCATAGAATGGTAACGGCATTCAGAATTGGACTATTAACTTTTGAATCAAGCTGGGTTTTTCCCCTTAAATATGTGATCATATAATTTCTTTTTTACTGTACACTCTCCATGACTGATTTACCAATTACTATAATGTTACCAATCTCCAAACCTAACAGATTCCAGTAATACCTGAGGGGCTTATGCTTCCTCACATCTGCTTCTAAACAGACCTTCCATCAAATGAACTGCAATTTGCACCTCCCTATTTTTTTAATAAGTGCCAACTTTACGATAACTAAAATTCTTAAACTTTTCTAATCACCCTCACATACATCATCCCACTTGCGAACAAAACAACCAAACAACAGTTCTGTGTGGGGTGTAACTTAAGGCAGAGGGTCAATCTCTGTTCTTTCGTGAGGGCTGGGGAAGAAAGGGCCACAGTCACTAAACTGAAATGGAATCTAACAAATCACGCAAAGTTTGCCGTGTCCTTGCTCGCGCCTAATGTCTGTCCTCCGTCTGCTCTCAGGGAGAAGCCATACTGCAGTACCAACTGCCCTTTTTAAGGTATCTGCAATATAATTTTAATTGTTTAATATTTGTCAATACAAATTTATCGATAGATATAGCTCCCTAGAAGGAGTAGCTGATTCCTTGGAAGATATTTGCTACAAAGTGTACTAGGAGTGAAGAATAATAGTAATGATATCAATATTAATAATAAGGAGAAAAAGAACATCTAACACACATGGAACAATTACTATATTACTAAGTGTTTTATATACATTGACTTGTCTAATCCTCATGATAGAAATTATTACTACCTTTGTTGTACAAATGAAGAAACTGAGGCTTAGAAAGGTCAAATAAGCTGTTCTGAATCATTGCTTGCAGGTGGCAGAACCTTCAGGCTCTAAACCACTCCTCCAGGTGGCCAGTGGATGTCCATGGAAGGCCTTCTGATCCACGATTTTGGAGTTAGGATTCTATTAGTGTGACTAACATTTGAAACATTGTATTGACTATTTCAGTGTTTTCTTGAATCAGTAGATTTCAACAAAGCAGCTAGATATTTACTTTTCACACTGTAAGCTAATCCACTGTATTAGTACTCTGTCACTACTGCAGTAAATTAGCACAACTGGGCAGTTTAAGACAACAGAAATGTATTCTCTGACAGTTCTGGAAGCCTGAGGCTGAAGGTAGTTTCACTGAGCTGGAATGAAGGCGCCAGCAGGACTATACTCCCTTTCCAGGCGCTGGGGAGAATTCCTTTCTTGTCTCCACCAGCCTGTGGTACCAGTCAGGATTCCCTGGGTTGTGGCTGCATCTCTCTGTTCTGTCTTCACATTGACTTCTCTATATGTTTTCCCCTCCATTTACCTATCTTCTTAAGATACATGGGGCCCACCTGGACAATCCAGGACAGTCTCCTCTCAACAACCTTGACTTAATCACATCTTGGTCATGTTTTTAAGGACATTAACTGTTTCTTGCTCCTGTTGGTTTCTCTTTGGTGGGCCTACACAGGAGCTGGCCCATAGTAAGCGCTCAATAAATGCTAATCTTTGTCAAATCTAGTCCGTCTGTACTATGGGGAGAAAATATGATGGGATCCTTCTTTACAGCTCATATATTCTATTTTAACTGATTCTGTGGAGATTGCTAGTCTTGGCCTAGATATTTTCTCTTAATCTGAATACTATTAAAGTAGTAGAAGAATATACCATACACAAAGTAGTTATTTAAGACTGAGTAGTTTACTCACTTTTCTTCTTTTATCCACTGTTCTCTACTTCTCACATAGCTAGCCCCTGTGGCTTGCAATATTGTGGCTCTTTCCAAAAAAAGATAGTGTGTATGTGTACATGTGTTATGTGTGGTGTGTGTGTGCATAAGAGGCATAGCAAATACATATGGGTTTGTAAAATGTCCCATAAAAAATCCCATCTTTATCTTTCCATTTCTTTCTGGTAAGGAGAAGCAGCAGGATGAACAGGCACTAGTGGCTGACGTCTGTTAATTATGTTGGATAGGAAGGACGTGACACTACCCATGTGAGTTCTTTGCATTGTATTAATTACAGGAGTCATCACTTCACTCCAGCACAGTGCTCGAGAGCTCTGGTATCTGTCATCCACAGCACAAATTCAAATGCAGCCTCATCAGCTGCTTTCTTAGAACCATCTAATTAGACCATACGACATGGCAGCATGTTGGGAGGTTGATCAATGCGAAGAACTTTAAGATTAATTACTTGTGTTCAAAGAATATTAATATTGTCTACCTGGCTAGAAACATAATTGTGATGGTAGAGATAGAATAAATCAATGATAAAAGTAATCATTGCCTCAGATTTTTTATAATGGACTCAGTATATTTTTTATGTGTTAAATTTTATGAGTAGCATGGGAAGGTAGGCTGAGAGGAGAAATTTAGAGTAAATACAGATTTGGGGATGATTTAAGTAGACTAATTTTCTTTTAAACACTTTTTAATGTAAAGGAAAGTAAATAAATTGTGGTCAAACATCTTTATAAATTTTCACAAACAGAAAATATCTATCCAATTAGCACCTATATCAAGAAACTGAACATAACCAGCATCCCAGAACCCCATCCTGTGCCCTTTTCTACTTACTACCCCATCCCTCCAATAAACACTTTCTTTAATTCTAACTACATACATTTATTTGAGGCTGGCAAAATTTTGGGGGTGGATAAATGCAGGCAAAGTAAAAATATGAAATAGGGATTCACAGAGCTTGAGACCTAAAATTCCTAAAGAACAAAAATAATTTGTGAATTATGAGTTAGTTTTGGTTTTGATCAAGTAGGAGGAATGAAAGGAATTGGCAAAGAAGAAAAGAGAACTATGTAATGGCAGTATAAAAATGATATTTTTAGAGGACAGGTTTGAAAATTTATATTTTAGTTAGTTTGGAAGTCACTGTGGCCCTCTTGATAAACTGTATTTCAAATATGAAGGCCACTAGAACCTGATCACGGTAGATCTTCCAAAAATCATTTGGATGGTGCTGATATTCTATTTGAAATAACTGAATAGTATGTTAAATAAGGCCAGGAAGAAAATATCTAGGCGTAGAGAAACGAGGAGTGTTATTTGAACGCCAACAGTAGTTGACCTATGGAGATGGATCACATCTATTCTCAAGCAAAACTTCAGAACAGAGTGAGCCCTGGGGCCCTGGGAGGGGAGTAGGACGTAAACGGATGGGACTTTCCACAGGAGACAATAAAGAAGTTTCAGAGGGAGGGAAGTGAATCATGTAACTCTGCATCTGGGAATGTGAGGTGAGGAGTGAGAAAAGGTAAATAGTAAAAAGTTCAGAATGGTGGGGCTGGCCCCGTGGCCGAGTGGTTGAGTTCGCGCGCTCCGCTGCAGGCGGCCAGTGTTTTGTTGTTTCGAATCCTGGGCGCGGACATGGCACTGCTCATCAAACCACGCTGAGGCAGCGTCCCACATGCCACAACTAGAAGAACCCACAACGAAGAATACACAACTATGTACTGGGGGGCTTTGGGGAGAAAAAGGAAAAAAAATAAAATCTTTAAAAAAAAAAAAGTTCAGAATGGAGAGATTCAAAAAAGATAGGAAAATCAGCATCCTTGCCGGATGGAGTTTCTGTGGAATGGAGGTGGTAAGTGAGGAGAGGGCTGGCCGAGACGATACACTCATAGTAGGGGTATGGGAACGACTTGAGCTTGCCTAACATGCATAAAGGTATATAAGGCAGCTTACGTGGGCGACATACTGCATATGTTCATACCCTTTTCTTATTCACGTAACAATATATCCCATTGTTCCTTTCCCTTTAAAGAATATCCTCAGGACTTTTAATTTTTCTTTTACTTTATTGAGGAATACTTGGAAATAATTGTCAAACGTAATTGGATATATTTGAAGTGTACAACATGATGAGTTGATACACATATACATTGTGGAATAATTACCAAGATCAAGATAATTAACACATCCGACACATCACATAGTCAACTCTTTTTCCCGCATGTGTGGTAAGAATGCTTAATTAAGATCCACTCTCCGCAACTTTCAAGTATACAATACCGTACAATTAACGATAGTCACCAACCTGTACATTAGATCCTCAGAACTTATTTTTCTTATAACTGAAAATTTGTACCTACGTCACCCCATACTTATGACTTTTAAAGAACTAACTAGCAGCAATATACTTATATAATTAAATAACAATACCTAGATTATTTTTGGTAATTAAATGCTTATTTGAAGGATTCTTGGCATTTATCTTATTATAGTTTGTTTGAATCTTCTCTAAGAGCAGTGTCAGTTAAAGCAGTATTTAAACGGACAATACACAGCCCCCTGAAAATGCCGCTGTGGTACAAAAGAAAGATATCCATAGGTGATTTAGCAAAAGATGCAGTGTTGTCTGATGACTCTCTGCACTCTGGGTCTCAGTATCTGGGTAACAAACTTGTCAGACATGTTCTTTCCTTAACTCCAGCTGGTGTTTTATCCCTAACATCAGAGAAGAAAACCAGTGGGGAGAAATCCTAGCAGCCTGATGCATGCTGCCCACCACAGAGGGCCTGCCAAGTCCACAATCGATAACATGCCAATTTGTTTTTAAATGATTTTTGTAGTGGTTATGTCAAAAGCTCTATAAATGTATATGGCTTGTCTTCACTGTGGTCTGAGTCATATGGGATGGTGGCAGTTGGTAAGAAGTGGGATATCACGTATCCATGTCTCAAAGAGAAGATTGTGAGGCCAGACATATTCTCATATGCAGATTTGCATCTGCATACGGCGTGCTTCTTAGAATCAGCGGGAACATGGAGCTCATTTAAGCATGAAGAAAAAACGACATGGTATAATGAGGAGCCCACATCTCAGGATCTACGATTCTACATCTAAAAAGGTTACCTTGCCTGTTGAAATTTATCAACAAGTGACAGGTTCAAACAATCTGATGTCAAAGTTGATTGGCCCATTGATGGTAATGCTGTCAGCATCTCCCTTTACAGAAAATGCTTAAAGATGGACTTCACATGTAGGAATGTAAACTACGCTGATGAAAAACGAAACGGCAATTAAGTCTTAAAGCTAATTCTGACGACAACAAACAGAAAAGCAGTTATCCTATCTTGTTTGTTATACAACTAGCAAAAACATTTTTGAGCCCAAAGACTCATAAATTTTTGTTTCAATTGCATCTTATAGAAATGTAATTTCTTTTTTTATATCAAGTAGTATATCAGTTAAAATTTGATCAGAGAAGCAGAATGATTAAGATATATATGACATGTATAAGGCATTAATATATATTATTAATTATATAATACTTAATATAGTATATACTATATGACATATAACGTGTAATATGTATGATATAATATATATGAATGTGTGTGTGTGTGTGTGTATATACGTGTGTGTGTTTATATACATACGAAGAGATTTGACCTCATGCAAGTGTGAGAGTTGGTGGAGCAACCTCTGTAAGGCTGCCATCTTCCATGCCTGATCTGATGCTGAAGCTTGATTTTTGCAGGGCAGGCAATTGGGAAGAAAAGATGAATATGAAGTGGAGGTGAGAGGAGACAAACTAAAACTCATGTGCATGAGTTGGAATCCATGAGGATAGACTGAAAACTGGGTTGGTCTCTCAACACCTCTAAGTTCAATGTTGTGGAAGCCCTGCAGGAGAAGATGGTGCCCCGTCTGACAGAACCAAAACATATACCTGGACCAGGACTTGGAGAAGCTGAGGGAGGACCCAGGGCAAGGTGGAGCAACTACAGGCCCAGCTGCTGCCCACTCCAATGAGATAAGCCAGCAGAGGAGCAAAAACATGTGTGAGCAACTAAAGCACCTGGGGCATATATGGCTGCTGCTTCACTTCTACCTTCCAAATCTTGCACAGAATGTCTCTTTTATTCCACCCTAGTGGGAAAGATACTGGGAATGGAATTCTGGAAATCATAGTTTAGTCTAGTCAAGCAGACATATTGCAAAGCCACCCCAGTCCACTTCTTGTCAACTCAGCACCCCTCTACACTCTTTAGCCACACTAAAAATCCAAATAGTAAAGTCATAGTTCCACCTAAGGTACTACAACTATCTCTGTGGAAAAGATACTGACCTTTCCCCCCAAAAAAGGACACAATGACCCTTTACCATCTTTGGGTGATGCTCATTCTTCTAAGTAAGTCACACTCTTTGATATCCAGTAATACTGATATACAAAGTCTAACTACTTTTAATGCACTTTATGATAGATAGTAGAGGAATAGGAGAGGAAATGAAAAAATTTTGTTAATATCTATAAACATATTAATATTAAAAAAAGAAAATGCTTATAACTATGAAAGTTCTCATTTCTGCAACTGGTCATGTGGTCATAGCTGGTACTTACAACCAACTTCTTCCACTACCCAATCTGAATCTCCTTTTCCTTTAGCATGCTCTGGTTTCTTGCCTCTGGGGTAACTCAGAACTTCTTTCTAAAGTGTCTGGGCCATCCTTCTGGTATTGGATTGCTGTAGTTTTTTATGAACTTAAATCATAGGACATGGGAGTATTAAAAGGTACCCTGGGGAGCTCCTATATTTCTCAGATCAATAGCTGCATACCAGACACCAGAGTTTGTGTTGATTTGCTTCAGCAATGAAACCACATTTGGAAAAGCAGCTGCAATTAGAGTCATTAGCAGATAAAATTTATGGATTTATGCAGATGAAAAATTAATTCATGATCATTTGCTGAATTTCATCTGTCTTCTACGCAGGCCCAATAGCTGAGTTGAACGGTAGAATCTACACTCCTATATCTTTGTAGTCTTTGATGGTGGCACTAATCTCTGTAATCCTTTTTGGAACGTTGTATCACTTTTGGTTTATTTAGGTAGGTAGAAGCAGTTCCAGGGGTTTCTAAGTAGTCTTTTCTACCATAATTGTGCTCATTCCACAGGCAAGAAGTTTGGGAGTGGTTTAGCTAGGCAGTTGTCACTCAAGACCTCTCATAAGGTAATAGTCAAGATCTGGGCCAGGGCTTCAGTCATCTGAAGGTGTCACTGACCAACTGCCCGAAGCAACTCAAAGGAGGTTTCAGAAGCACTTAACTGTTTTTCAAAATTGTTTTTCTAGTTACATTGAGATGCAATTGCCAACTGCCCTGAACTGGTCCAAACCCCACTGGAAAAGTGATGCCTGCGCAGACAGGCCAAGAAGTGCTCAAGAGTTCATTTTAAGGTTGAGACCTCTGCCCCAGGAAGAGCTTAGGCCTTGTTACCATAACATGAGATGTATGTGAAAGCATATTTTCCAACTGCACCTGTGCAGATTTATACCCACCTCTACGTGTGATGACGAAACTTCTCTTTTGAATGTTCCTTCCCATCCAGAATAAAAGGCCTCTGCTTTCCTTGCTTGAGGAGCCACAGCTTTGGAAATAATTCCCCATGGGCTCCTTATTTGCTGCAAATAAACTTTACTTTGTGTGACAACTATTTCTGGTGAGGGCTTTGATTTCATCTCACCAAGAAGCAGACCCTCTTTGGTTTGGCAGCAAAGACTTGACCAAGATTGAGGGATCTGCTATAATTAAGATAGTGTGGAAATGTGAATGGATTGACATAGATCAATTGAATGAATGGTATCGAGAAATAGACCTATATGTATATGGTCAAATGATTTTTGACAAATTTGCCAATTCAATTCAATGGGAAAAATAAATAGTACTTTAACAACTGGAGAGCTATATGAAAGAAAAATTAATATCAACTCTTACCTTATACCATCCCCCAAATTAACTCAAAATGACTTGTAGACCTACACATAAAAGCTAAAACTATAAAACTTCTGGAAGAAATCATAATAATATTTGCAACCTTCTGATAGGGAAATACTTCTTAGGATACAAAAAGCATCAGCCATTAAGGAAAAATTAAGAAATTAGATTTTATCAAAATCAAAAACATTTTTAAGAAGAGGAAAAAGCAAGCAACAGAATAGGAGAAAATACTTGCAATACATATACCCAACAAAAGACTTGTATCCAGAATATATAAAGAACTAGTAAAACTCAAGAAGACCAACAACCTTCCAAGAAGTGTAAAATATTTGAAAAGACCTTTTACAAAGAAGATGAATGGCAAATAAGCTCATGAAAAAATATTGAACATCTTTACTTAACAAGGAAACCTAAATGAGATCCCTCTACATATACATTAGAATAAATAAGAAGAAAAAGACTGACAATACCAAATGTTAGTGATGGTGTGATACAACTGGAACTCTTAGATACTGGTGGGAATGAAAAATCTTACAATCACTTTGAAAATAATTTGGCAGTTTCATAGAAATTTAAAGGTATACATATCATATGGTCCAGGCTTTTCATGTATTTACTCAAGAGAAATGGAGATAAGGTCCACACAAAGACCTGTATACAAATATTTATAGTAGCTTTATTGTTATAGCCTACAACTGGAAACGATCCAACAGTCCATCAATAGGTGAATGGATAAACAAAGTTGGTATATCCATACAATGGAATATGACAACAATAAAAAGGAATAAGTTACTGATACAGCAACAACATGGACAAATCTCAAAGTCATTATGCTGAGAGAAACAAGCAGATACAACATAGTATGCACGATATGATTCCACTTGTACAAAATTCCAGGAAATGCAAACTAACTTATAGTGACAAAAAGCAGATAAGTGGTTGCCTAGTGCCAAGGACTAATGGAGGGACGGACTGCAAAGGGGCGGAAGGACAGGTTTGGGAGTGATGGAAATATTCTGTGTCTCAATTTTGGCAGTGGCTTCACAGTATATACATTTCTCAAAACTCATCAAATTGCAAATTTCAAATGGATACAGTTTCTTATACATGAATTATACCTCAATAAAGTCAATTTTAAAAAAGGGACTAGTAAAAAGAATCCATTCCCACATGTTTACCAAAATCTTGTGAATTCTTAAAGAAGCCCTCTCTGCTCATTGTCATTATCTTAGGATTCATTCACTTTGAACCTAAACCTTGGTGGCCTTGAAGGCAGCCTCATAGGCCTCAGCTGTCCTGTGCATCAGAGGAAAAAATATCAATATAACAAGCATACTGTATTGTCTCTCTGTTCACATCACCCTGAGGTGAGCCCTAAGCTTGCACATTTAGCTGAAGCTTTCCATTATGTAGAATTTGGTTTTCTTCCATATTTTTTGTGTATACACTCGGTGAGCTAAGATCAAAATAGGGTGTGTGTGTGTGTGTGTGTGTGTGTGCGCGCGCGCGTGCGTGTAGTATTGTGCTTAAAGTTTCTTTCAGCATGTATATGGGAGGATAGTTTTGTGTAGTAGAGAGGATCTGACAAGTGAGGCTAGCTTAGCCTGTGAAAACCAACCCATTCTCTGCAGAGAGAGAGATGCAATTTGTTCAAATACAGTAAAGGTTAGGGAGGGACGGAAGGAAACTGGTCAGATGCCATAGCTTCTAATTTGCAATGGAGTTGGAATTAAATCTTGAGACTGTTGGCAGAAATTACTAAACTCAATCTTAGAGAAAGGAAGAGTAATAAAGGGCAAGGAGACCATAGAAATCAGCATAGGCAGCAAGCCCTCAAAAACCAGAGCAGCTGGACGAAATGGAGTCAAGAAGAGGTGATTAACAGGGCAAGACTCCCTGACAGGAGCCGTCCCTGAAGTGATTCTCGGAGGCTAACCAGACTTTCTCTAGGTTTCCACCACAGAGCTGTTTACAGATCGGTCTTCAAACTAAAACAAGCAGGCTTTGCCATTCTCTGGTCCCCTCCTGCCTTTTTATTTCTCACTCCCTTATCATATTGTAGCATGGTTATTTGTTCTGTCACTGTCTTTTCCCACTAGAGTTTAATCTCCTTGAGGGCAAGAGATTAGGTCTTTCTTTCCTTTTTTTGAAATCACTATATGTACTCATTGTCTACCTGTGTGCCTGGCATTTTGGAAACTCTTAATAAGCTTCTCGAATGAATGAATGATGAGTTATATATGTGTGTGTGTATAGATATGTAACTAATCATGTGTAAATATGTATATTTACACACACACATATATATACATATATAGTCATACGCCACATTATGATGTTTCAGTCAACAACAGACCACATATATGATGGTGGTTTCATAAACTTAGTACCATATGGTCTAGGTGTATAGTAGGCTTATACCATCCAGGTTTGTGTAAGTACACTCTGTGATGTTCCCACAAAGACGCATCGCCTAACGACGCATTTCTCAGAACATATCCCCTTCCTTAAGGGACGCATGACTGTATATATATTATATATAATTTATATCTTATTTATATTCTATTATCAGTCTGTTTTGTGTAACCACTTTTGTGCAATACATGCAGGCAATACATGCTTTTCTTTTACTAAAGATGTAAATTTTACTACTTAGCAAAAGTAGTTACTCTTGCAGAATTATTTTTCAAGGGGGAATGAATCAACTCTTTCTTTTCTGTAGTGTTTATCTTCACGCTTATTTGAATGAGCTTGGAAGTTTTTGTGGATTGTCCCCACCTCCTTCAAGATAGCAGAGTGCTTTTTTCATCATTGTATTTTCTGATAGTTTGATATTAGCATAAATATAAACTGTCAAGTAATCAAAGGACACTGACAATCTTAAAATCATCATTGAACAAAAACGATTGCATCAAATTCATCTCTCTTTGATTCCTGACTTGCCAAGTGATATTTCAGAATGAATTGTTCATTTAATTATTCAACTTTAAAGTCTAGTCATGAGAAAATTTTAATTTCAATTGTCATATTTAATTCTTTCTAAAACAAAAGTGAATACTTTGTAGGTTTTTTTGAAGTCAAAGGATCTTCCAGAAAAATTAATAGCTGTCAAAAATGAGTGTTTCTTGCAAAACAGCTATTATTTATAACAGTGCCAAAGAGAGTTGTCTCATTTCTTCCCTGAGTTATTTCAAGATACCGTGAACAATAGATAGACAAAATGACAGACAAAGAAAACAATTAAAATCCTAACCTGTTCCAGTTGGTTACTTCCAATGAAATGCAGTATTTCCTTTTTTATCTCCATCTAAAAATCTCCTATTACCCGAAATTACTTTAGTCATTCCTTCATCCGATTAAGATTAAATGAAGGATATTGCTTCAGAAAATTATTTTGAAATCTTAGATTAGACTTTGTGACATTGTACACTTTACATAACATATATGTGACAATTTATCAGGGACTCAGATCTCTTTAAGAGAAAGCTAAAATATCACCTAACTGCAACATAAGTAACTAAAGCAATAAATAATCAATATAAGTAATCAATCAGGACAAAAACAAGTTTTCTAAACTGCATTTATGCCCTTTCCCAATATAGCTGTTTTGGACATTCATAGCCGATGGAGTATTTGACATTTACATTTGAATGCCTTACGGGCCTGTTGGACTAAATGTAGCTTTTAAGTTCTCTATCACCCTAGCTGTTCCTCTCAAGTTGGCTGCCTTCCTATCAGCAAATGGCAGCCCCACCTAACAAGTTTTTCTAGCCAGAAATCTCCGTGTCATCTTTAATTCCTCTTTCCCTCTCCCTTGCTGTGCCTCCACCAAGAAGTAATAAATATCTCCCACTGTCCACCTCTCTAGGCTGCACAGCCTCCTCCTAATCCAGGTTTTTGTGGCAATTCACCTGGGTGCTACTCCTGACCCTTGCTGCTCTCCTTTTGACTTCCCCAAAGTCATCTTTACATAGCAACAACTTTTTAAAAAAGTAAATTAAATCATGTTGCTCGACCACTTAAGACTTTCAGTAGGGGCCATCCTGTGGCTACGTGGTTAAGTTGGTGCACTCCGCTTTGGCGGTCCAGAGTTTTGCCGGTTTGGATCCTGGGCACAGACATGGCCCCGCTCATTAAGCCATGCTGAGGTGGCATCCCACATGCCATAACTAGAAGGACCTACAACTAGAATATACAACTATGTACTGGAGGGCTTTGGGGAGAAGAAGAAGAAGAAGAAGAAAAAAAAAGAAGATTGGCAACAGATGTTAGCTCAGGTGCCAACCTTTAAAGAAAAAAAACAGCTTTTCAGTAGATTTCCAAAACTCTTGGAAAAATTCCAAACATTTTACTGGTCTATAATGCCCTGCACGATTTGGCTCTTACTTATCTGTCGATTTTCTCACATCCCCTTCCACCCCTTGCTCACACCAGCTCTCAAACAAAAGGCCTTTTTCACACTGGGTCTTTGCATTTGTCATTTCCTCTGCCTACAATACCCTTTCCAGACTCTGTGTGTGGGTGCATCCTTTTCCTACTTGTATGTACGGTTAAACAGGAGGCCCAGATGAACGCAGCAGGGAATGGCGGACAAAGATGATGTGCCAGTCACTATGGTAGGCACTCAGAAGATAGCGACATCTATATCTATATCCGTCTATGTATCTTTACACATCGCCACACTCTGTTACTCCATACACTACTGATTAACGAAGGAGTAAATAAAGGTCAATACACATCATCAAAATATTTTTTAGGCCATACTTGAAACATAAATATTTTCTTGTTAAGTTTGATTAAAACAAAATATTCACTTAGGAAAATGTGAGCCTACTGGCTAATTGAAATTTTGTTTCATAAAGCACAGGACATTATTTCTTGATGATTTGAAAGTCCAAGGTAGACTAAGGATCACGGACAGATACTTTGTTCACTTGTTCTTTCAACAGATATAGCTTATGCATCTATAACAACATACTGTGAGTGTGTATATGTATACATATGGTTAGTATACTTCTTTATTTATGAAGAATTCTCAATAATTTAGGTATGTTAAATTAGTTTTCATACTTAGTTTTTGGAGGATTTTTAAGTAAAAATATCTGTGCATAAATGTTAAATCTTATTTAGTACAAAATAAATTATAGACATTTCAAAATAAAACGCTGGATATTATGGAATTATTAAATGAAGTGGAAGTAGTAGTTGAAAGTGAAGTTTATGGTTTAAAATGATCTGTGTAAACTGCGTGTCTACGTGTAGTGAATTTTAAACACGTAATCATCAATTTTAGATAAATTTTGTATAAATTGTTCCAGCATATTATTAAATTAACTTAATAAACATAGTTCAGGTGTGTATAAATTGTTTCAGGAAACCTTAATTTGATATATTACTGTAAATGGTTTCTAAGTAAGATTGTGGAACACTGTGTTTATCAAATTATATTCATTAATCTTAGAGGAAAAATATTCCTTTCCTGATTTGAATTTCCAAATAATAATTAGAAGAGATTTTATTATGAGCTTAATAAATGTTAAATTATGCATCATTATAGAGCCAATTTTAAGGATAACTTCAGAAATCTTTTCTTTCCAAGAACACAGGCAGCCATCCTATTGGTGATGGTGGAATAAAGGTCTCTCTACTCTTCTTATCCAAGAAAGCAAACCCAGGATATGGAGAACCACTGACAAGTGCAGAGGAAGTGAAGGCAGGAAGAAGAGGCTGAGAGCAGAGCTGGCGGAGAGCAGAACCCTCTGAAGTCGGTGACTACTCTGTGAGTGAATCGAATCACTCCCTGCTTGTAATCTGAGGCTCAGAGAGCATTCTATGACTGTTGGAGCATTCCTAATCTGGCAATAGAGCTGGATCTAAAAAGGGAAATGGATAGACAAGTAGCACCCCAATCTTTTTCAAAAATAGGATTTCTGTGTGATAGAGGAATGCAAAAAATCTTAATGGGAAATAACCTAGTGGCTTCAGCTCTTGTCCACTGTAAAAGGCTCTGTTTTTACTCATAGACACACATATGTGTGCGTGTTGACACATTCTAAAGGTTCAGGAAAACTAACTTCACATAAAAATGATGAATAGACAAGTATTAAGGTCAAATCCTGTGCAAAATTATTAAAAGAAAAAAAGAGAATAAAGAGCAGAATAATTCCTTATAAATCAAAAACATGCCAGAAAATCAGAAAGTCGTGCCTACAGAACTAATCAAAACTGAAACCTAGTGATCCAAAATGAGCTAAAAGATGTTAAGAAATGCTATAAGATAGCACTCTCTTTTCACTTGAGGATTAAGGGACTGTCACTAACCCATGTTGTTTTTTTCTTTTTTTTGGTGAAGAAGATTCTCTCTGAGCTCACATCTGTTCCCAATCTTCCTTTTTTTTTTCCTTGAGGAAGGTTAGCCCTGAGCTAACATCTGTGCCAATCCTTCTCTATTTCATATGTGGGAAGTCACCACAGCATGGCTTGACAAATGGTGTAGGTCTGTGCCCGGGATCTGAACCCATGAACCTGGACCACTGAAGCAGAACAGGCTGGATTTAACCACTACGTCACAGGGCCGTCCTCCCTGAATCCTATTTTGACTCAGTCAACTCCATGTTTTCCAGTCTGTCTCTTGAAATACCCTCACCCTAGGACCAACTCTGGTATTTCTCAAGACTCTCAGTAGCAAGTAATACCTTCCAAATGAAATTTCTTTAAGAAAAAGGGAATTCCTTGTTTTAGATAACTGAAAAGAAAAGAGAAGATCTTATGGTTTCAGGCGTGATTTGAATTGGAAGGCCAAATGATGTCTTGTCAAGACTCTAGTTTTGTTATCTTTTGTTCGTACATCACTATCTTAGGTGCATATGAGACCAGCTGTTTCTACGTAGTGGGAGGGAGGGTCATCAATATCTACGTTGTTAGTGTAGTATTTGCCATCTGTTAAATCCCAGATAAATGTGTACATCTCTTTCCTGATGGCTCCAGTCAAGATTCTGGTGACTCTGATGAGCCTAGCTTAGGACACCCAGCTATTCCTGATTCAATTACTGGATATCCAACTACTATATATTATCTGATTCAGTTACTATTAGCCAAGCCTAGAACCCCAACCACATGTGGACCTGGGGTGTGGTGGTGTAGTTTCAACAAGATTACACGGCCTAAGAGTAGAGGTGGGTTGGCTGTTAAAAGAGAATGAGAAATTTTATTCCCAGAAGAAGGGAGAAAGGATGCTGGAGAAAGGGGCAAGCATAAAATTTCTTCTACGGGATACCGTGATGAAAAGAACATAAGAACATTTTCACAATTATTTTTTACAATTTTACAAATTTTTACAAGCTTATCATTTTGTAGTTTGGAGAATCCAAATGAGATTTTTGCTTCTGTACAGATGGTCAACAAAAGAAACTGTGATAAAGAGAAATGTATGAAAAAGTATCAGTCTCCATATCAGTTAGTCTTGTTTTATCAGCACTCTTTCTTTGAATTTAGAGCTTCTAAGTTCAAACTGTTAACTCATTCATATATGTGTTTCCAATACAACATGAAAAATACCATTTGGCAGTCACGTGGTAAATTTGATCAGTTTAGACACATACATTGAATTACCATATTAACAAAAATATTGCTTTTTTTAGCTGGAGATAACTTATGAGCATTTGTTAATTATTCCAAATTTTCAATTAATTACCACATTCCCACTTACCTTCCTTCTCTATTTGTATTATTCCATACCTGCATTAGGGATGAACTTAGGCATTTCAGGAAACTTGTGGCTGAGTAGACAGGGTAAAAACAGGAGCTCATCTTAAAGGCTCTTATTTCTCTTCTATGGTCTTTGCAAGAGCATGCAGATTTATCTTTTAGGCATTTTAATTATAATGGCCAAGTTTCCCAGTGTAATAATTTAATTCCCAGGCACCCTTCTCCTCCAACAGACCTATTTAAAAACAAACAACAAATAAGGAGAATTCCTTAAATGTTAGAAGACAATTATAGTAGTTTGTCTTTCTTGAAATGTATAACTTGAAATTTAATACATGTCTGAGTTATGGTTAGATCTTAAGACTCCAAGTAATATTCTGGGTTTGGAAAATTACAATCATTTATGGAAATTTCTAAAATGTCTCACATCTGTTGGTAGTTTGAGATTAGAATCAGAAATACTTTGGGATGAAACTGTTGGTCATCCTCAAGATATCCAATGAACACCATGGCGTCACTCAACGATAGTCTAAGAAGTCACTGAAATCTAAATGGATTGTTAAAATATACTTGCTGTGTAAGTGAATTGAAGGGATCCTGGGCAAGAGTTAGGAAGCTGGGCTTTCTAGGCCCAGATTTACCATTTTATTTGCCTACAATTTAATGTTCCTATTCTCTGATTTGCACATCAAATGCACTCCCTCCCAGTAAGGATAAAAGCGATACTATCTGCAATATAGCACTATATACTATAGACAATATAGCACCCTATACTATAAATAAAAGCTCCAAACAGAAGAAATCATGTAACCTACAGTTAACCAACTAGCCTATGAATTCTGAGACTTGCCTTTACTCAAAGTTTTACTTAATGACAGACAAAGATTCTAGGACAGATTTCTTTTTTTTTTTTTACAAAATGCCTTTAAAATTTACTCAAAAGCACATAACGTTCCAATTATAATCCGCCAAAGATGCTTACATGCTTATGTAAGTTATCCTTTGCTTACTAGTGAAGAGGAAAAAATGAATTTTCCTGATTAGAGGAGAGGTTACCATATACCTTGAGTTAATAGTTCTGTATCTATACCAGGAGCGAGTGCTCACGTCAGTGTTTGCTCGTCCCAAAGAAGCAGAGAATCCTTTCTTCTCACTCCTCAAACATTTATCAGTTACACTGGGTAGAAGAATGAAGCCCTGATAGGGGAGGCCAGCTCTTTCTTTGCCCCCATATTCCTTTACCCAATGCTATTCCACACCACCTTAGCCTTTGGATTTTGGTGAGCATAATTTGATGATGATGATGATGATGATCACCATTTTCCCCTAGATCTTGCGTCTTTAATGCTATGGAAACATTAACTAAACTGAAGTTAGGGATTCTGAGTTCCCACCCACCTTGGCATGTTTTGCTGGGCAGGGGAATGAGTTTCAGTTCTGAGACAGCTGTTCCAGGAAATAATAGATCAGAATGCTCAATCATGGCTACTGACATATCAAATACTCAAAAAATTGCTAGAGGTGTGTATTATTTGAAGGATGCAATATACAAACTTAATTTACTGCACATATATAGGACCATGCACCTAACAGTACGAGAACGCACACTCTTCTCAAGAAAACACAAACATTTAACAAAAACGACAATATGATGAGTCTACAAAGCAAATCACAACAGATTTTTAAAAAATCAGTGCCATACATTGTGTCCTTTTACTACAGAGAAATTTAAATTATTAGAGAAATTTAAATGATTAATCAAGAAACATAAGTAGAAAATTCCATACATTTTGAAATTAAAAACCAGACATCTATATAATTGTGATTGAAAGAAGAAATTGTAATTGAAGTTAAACATACCTAGGACTGAACTATAAAGGTAATGCTACATAAACGTGTAGGGATACAGCAAATATTTACCTAAAGGAAAATTTACAGGCTTGAATTTTATATTAGAAGAAAACAAAGGAAAAAAGAAAAATAAATAAGAGAATCTAATAGATGCAAAGAAAGTAGAAGGAGTAAATAAACATTTAATAGTGAGAACTAACAAGGTCCCAAGTTGGTACTTTGAAAATATAAATAACTCGGACAAGCACTGCTGATGTTAATCAGGAAAGTAAGAAGAAAGGAGGTATAAATTAACATTAGGAATGAAAAAGGGACATCCAAATAGCCAAAATTAAAAAGAATGCTAATACTACAACACTGCCAATAAATTTGAAAACTTAGACCAGTGTTTTTCAACCTCAGCCTGGTTGACATTTAAGTTGAATAATTCTTTGGGGGGTGTGTGTGTGTTGGAGAAGGGTGAGCTGGCCTGTGCATTGTAGGGTGTTTAACAGCATCCTTGGCCTCTACTTATCAGTTGCCAGTAGCATCCTCCACTCCACCTGCAGTTGTGACAGTGAAAATTGCCTACAGATATTGTCAAATGTCCCCTGGGGGGCAAAATTGCCCCTGATTGAGAATTACTGACCTGGACAAAGTGAGCAAATTCTTAGAGAAATATAAGTAATCAACCTCTGTCAAGAAGAAATAGAAAATCTGAACATTATACTCCAATAACCACTAAAAAATTTAAGTCAGTAGTTAGAAATCTTCCCAGAAACAAAATACCAGACCTGGGGTTTTACTTTCAAGGAATATGAAAACTTTTCCAGACTACAGATAAAGAAGAAATATTTCCCTATTCTTTCTATGAAGCTAGTTTAACCTTGAGAATAGTATGAGAAAGAGAAGTTATAGATGAATCTCTCATGAATATCAATTTAAAAATCTTAAAGTATTAGCAAACCAAATCCAGTTTGCTGATGTAATGCTTTGTGACCAAGTTCATTTTTTCTAGGATTTCAAAGGCTATGCAGCATTATACAGACTATATGTCACTCCTTCCGTGAACAGATTGAAGGAAAAATGCCATATGATTGTTTCAATAGACACTAAAAAAGTATGTGATAAAATTCATGAACTGTAAACAAAGTATGGATAGAAGATATTTTTTTTTTCTTAACCAGTAAAGGGCAGCTACTAAAAACTTAAGAATAAACTTCATTCTTAACAGTAAAATGTTAGAAATATTCTCTTTGAGAATGGAGACCAGATAATCATACTCACTACTTTCACTCTTGTTAACAATGTACTAGGGGCCAGCCTGGTGGCACAGTGGTTAAGTTCGAGTGCTCTGCTTCAGTGGCCCAGGGTTCGCCTGTTTGGATCCTGGACTTGGACCTACACAGTGCTTATCAAGCCATGCTGTGGCAGGCATCCCACTTATAAAGTGGAGGAAGATGGGCACGAATGTTAGCTCAGGGCCAATCTTCCCCAGAAAAAAGAAGAAGATTGGTGGCAGATGTTAGCTCAGGGCTAATCTTCCTCAAAAAAACAAACAATGTACTAGAGATTTTAGCCAGCACAGAAAGGCAAGAAAAAGAAATAAAATTATATATATATACTGAAAAGAATGAATAAATGTCATTTTGAAGATCATCTAACTATCTATCTAGAACCTCAGAATAATCTGTAAATAAATTATTAGAAATAATAAGAAAAGTTAACTGGTTATGAAATGAAATTACACAAATTATTTGTATACATCAGTAAAAATTAATTACAAATGTGAAACAGTAATAGTAAAAGACAGCATTTACAATAGCTACAGAAAATACAAGGTACAACTGAGAAAACGCAACTAAAATTGCATAAGACCTAGATAAACTATAAACTTTATTAGAGGGTATTAACAATGACATAATCAGAGAGCTAGCACGTTGCCATTGTGAAGACCTGACATCGTTAACATACAAAATCTCTCCACATTTTTCTACATATTCGAGACAATTCCTGTCACAACCTCTACAGAGCTGATTCTAAAATTTACAAGGAAGAGCGATTGCCCGAGAAGAGCCAAGATTCATTTGGTAAACAAGAAGGTGGGGGAATTTCCCTATCAGTTATCAAGAATTGGTATAAAGCTGGGACAATGAGAACAACCTGTCTTGACACCAGGGTCAACAGATGGAAATGCAACAGAACAGAGGGCCTAGTACCACCCACACGTGTAAGTGAACTTGATGTGCGTCTCAGGCGGGTGGCATTGCGAATTCACATGGAAAAAATGAAATTAGTTTGATGCCTCAGGTCGCACACAGAAATAAATTTCTGGTGTTTTAATGACTTAAATACACAAAGCAAAACTTCAAAATTTTTAGAAATTAAAGAGAAAGATCTTCATGGCATCAGGGTAGGAAAGATTTTTAAAATAAGGCAAAAATCTGCTAACCACAAAGGAAAAGATTAACACGTCTGACT
Source organism: Equus quagga (assembly GCF_021613505.1). NCBI lineage: Eukaryota > Metazoa > Chordata > Mammalia > Perissodactyla > Equidae > Equus > Equus quagga. The sequence goes on from NC_060282.1 coordinate 56,518,598, forward strand.
ACATTAAAATTAAGGACTTTGTTCATCCAAAGAAACCATAATAAGAGTGAAAAACAAGCTACACACGTTGGAAGATATAATCAACATACAACCAGTAAAGAATAACTATTCAGAATACATAAAGAATATATACAAATCAATAATTAAAAAGACCAATAAGCCTACAGAAAAAAGGGCAAAACAAATAAAGAAGCATTGTATAGAAAAAGAAATATGAATGGTCAAAATACATAAAAATATGCCTAGCCTTATTAGTAATTAAGAAAATAAAGATTAAAACCATAATGAGATACTTTTCCACACTAACTGGATTGCTTAACATTACGATTTCTGGTAAATCATGAGTTGTTAATGATGTGTATCAAGAGGAAGTCTTACGTACTATTAGTGGGAGCGCGAATTGGTACACCACTGTGGCAAGCCATTTGGCACTATCTTGTAAAGATGAACCTTCACGCCCGGTATGATCCAGTCATCCCACTTCTAAGTGTCTACCATAGTGAAAGTCTTGCACTTACGTGCCCCTGGAAACACAAAAAGAATAAATTTAGGAGCATAGTACATGTATCAAAAGCCTGGAAACAACCCAAAAGACCACAGCCTGGAAAAAAGGACAAATTGTTATATTGCTATAAAATGGAGTAATCGACAGGAATGAAAATGAAGGACCTATAGCTTCATACAAAAACTTTGATGATTTTTAGAAACATAATGAGAGAAAAAGTCTGTTGCAAAAATGCACCTATAATGTGCCATCTTTTTAATGAAGCAAAAAGTCAAATAGCACTAAATTACATTCTTTAGGGATGCAAAGGTGCCTAAGAAAACTATATTGAATAAAAAACCAAGACGGTGATCAACACTGAAATCAAGATAATGAACACCTTTGTTAGGGACAGGCAAGAGGGTGAGCCAGGAAAAGAATACGAATAGCTCTAAGGTTTTTGAAATATTTGAGTTTATGAACTGAGAGGTGGGTTCATGGGTGTTTATGGTATTATTATTTTCTACAGCTTACAAATATGTTGAAAATTGTTTCATAATATATCATGTATTATTTAATAATTCTAAAAGTAAACGATGAGCTTGCAAGCCCAGGATGGTTCTCTTTTTTGGAGCAAATACACAGTGGCTGATTGATTGAATATTGCTCAAGTCATGAACAAAACTGCAGCTTGAAAATCATCTGAGAAGAAGGTGAAAGGAAGAAATGAATGATTTCTAAGGAAAGTCTGGGGATGTGATTTTGCTTTTCCTAAGCAGAAGGCCAATTCAACGGTCTGGATGGTCAGCAGCCTGATAAGTGCACCACGCAAACAGGAGCTTGAGGACCTAAGTGATTTTTGTGTTGCTTAGAGCCAGGTCTCCCAGTAGGTCTCAGGCAGACAAGAGATCTTATCTGAAGATCAAGCAGATTTTGCTTCCATAACACACTGATTGAAAAGAAAACAAAGTCAGCAGAGGTGTATGACTGAGGAAGCTTCTAGACTGTCTGTCAAAATGGAAGCTGGGACATTTCATTACACTCACCTCTGAAATTAAAAATGCCTCCAGTCCCGTGCTGAGACCAAAGTTCCTTCCTTACCCTGAATGGACAACGGTAACAGTGCACAATACGTGTGAGAGTGGAGAAGTGTGTGTGTGTGTGTGTGTGAGAGAGAGAGAGAAAGGGAGGGAGGGAGGGAGGGAGAGAGAGAGGAAAGGTGGAGGAGAGAGGAATTTTCTAGGCTTCACACTGTGTGATCAATAAATCAATGGAATATTTGTTCCTTGTTCTAGGATCTCCTTCCTAAGATCTCTCTTTTGTAGAAATATTTGCTATTTTTTATTTGATACTGGGACATATAAAATTCATTCCACATGCCAATTTGCCATTTTCTCTGAGTTCATTCTCTGGATAAAGAGAACAGGCTTTAGGATTTTGCTTGTGTCACTTCTCAATTGTGTGATGTTTGGGAAATGTTTGTGCCTCAGAAGTAGGAGTGAGAATAATACCCGAGTCATTAGATTTTTGTGAGGATTAAGTGAGTGACTATGTGTAGGGTCCTTGGCTCAGGGCTCAGCAAACCGTAGGCACTCAACAAATGCACATTCCTAGCCTCTTCTGTTTTGGTTTTTTTTTTCCTCAAGTTCAGTCTAGAGAGTTGATCATAGCTCAGGAGATGAGCAAGGCACGTTTGTGATTACATGTAACCTGCATCCTCATTTCACATCCTGAACTCGAGACATCCAGGGCGTCAGTGATTTGCTGCGGAAAACTGGGCCAGGTGGAGGCAGACAGAACTAGAACCTGATGTACCCTGCTATACTACACGAAAAACGCTTCCTGTGTCTCAGGGCAGGTAACAAAGTACTTATATCTACTTGCCTCATGTCTGTGTGATCTGAGAATTCTGCCTGAGCGATAGGTAGTTAAAAGAGCTCTTAAAGAAATGCTTCTGCAACCCTGTCATTTTCCTAGTACATTTCCTTTCATTTCTCAGGAGTCATTAGCAGCTATCTGACTGATAGCTTTACTCTAATTGAGAGCTAAGTTCAATTTTTTCCCTTTATGAAATACTCCCACTTTATCATTTGTCACATATATAATTAATCTCAGCTGTCTTTTAAAATTTGACAATAGCTCCCCACCTGTTTATTCTGTATAACTCAGGTTGAATTCCTTTAAAAGTAGATGAGGAAGAAGTTCCTTTTTCTTTAAAAAGGCCAAAAAGTTGAGATTCATTTATTCATCTGTGCCCTTGGAGTGAAATTATTCCCGGATAAAATTAAAAGGGGGCCAGTCGCCCCTGGTGAGTGGTTAAGTTCATGCAGTTGGCTTCTGGCCCGACTTCACCAGTTCGGATCCTGGGCAAGGACCTATGCACTGCTCATCAAGCCATGCTGTGGTGGCATCCCACATAGAGGAACTAGAACGACCTACAACTAGGATATATACAACTATGCACTGGGGCTTTGGGAAGAAAAAAGGAAAAAGAGGAAGATTGCAAGAGGTTTGCTCAGGGCCAATCTCCTCACCAAAAAAAAAATAAAAAATTAAAGAAGGGGAATGTCTTTTTTTTTTTTTTTCTTTTGAGGAAGATTAGCCCTGAGCTAACATCTGCTGCCAATCCTCCTCTTTTTGCTGAGGAAGACTGGCCCTGAGCTAACATCCGTGCCCATCTTCCTGTACTTTATACGTGGGACGCCTACCACAGCATGGCTTGACAGGCGGTGCCATGTCTGCACCCGGGATCCAGACTGGCGAACCAGGCCACCAAAGCGGCATGTGTGAACTTAACTGCTGCACCACTAGGCTGGCCCCAGAATGGCATTGTCTTCATAATTTTTGTTTTCAAAGTATTTAAGTATTTATTTAACATTGTCAGTATTTTAGGATTCTAGAGTTTATACATGGAAATAGATTTTCAACGTAAGTATTTTTCTCAGAGAAAATCTGAATCAATGATTTCCTAAATAAGTTTACTTCCCTCTAATGTGCACCAAATGAAGAAAACAGCTTAGAATAATAGAAATATAAAATTTGAATGAATTGAATCCAATAAAACATTTCATCTCTCCTTTAACATACAAATCAGTATCATTATTTTAATTGATAGCAAAGAACAATGAGCATGAAATAATCATGCAGAAATCCCATGCCCCAGCTCCCAGGTAAGGCAGCACTTTTTGAAATTGTTAAAGACACGAACATTTGTGGATGTATTTCCATGTCAACAATTTTGAGTCCTTATGTAATACTTAATATAGAGCCTGAAGATAAAGCCAGAGAAACCTCATAGAACTTAGCATCAAATAAAATGTGATTTGAAAATATTTTTTTCAAGGGAAGTTAAAAAGGCTTTTCTACAGAAATTTAAAGCATAGTAATATACAATACAGCACAGGTGCAATTATGTTGTAAAATGTGAGGAACTATGTTTGATGCATTGTTATTATTTTCTAGTTCTTTTGCTCAGGACATTAGCTATTAGATAACATCTTTATTTCAGTACAGCTTCCAAGTAATTTACACTTGCAGATGGCAAAGGTCCATTACTTTCACTTCTACTGAGCACAGAAGACTTATGGTTGTTTTTGCGCAGAGCCGAAAGTAATCTGTAAATTTCTTTCAAATGCGAGTGGGCTTGACTGCGACAGTGGCTGCGTTAGTTGGAGGATGCAGCCCGGCCTGTGTTGGCTCCCAGCCCTCGTGGCTTGGTCCGTGTAGGTGACGCTGGTGTTCTACACTTGAATGTGGTTTATGAACCCGGGTATTTTCCCACCTAACTATTCTGCACTTAACCTTCTTGTTTGTTTAAAAGCCAAGCAAACATACAATCTGCTTGTAAATATCAAAAAAAAAAAAATCTTTTTTTTTACTAAAATAAATTGAGATTCAAGAAACTAAATTATATGAAGCTGAGAGCCATGGGAAGTGCTGGAGACTGGTAGATGGGATGCACAGAAATTTCATTCAGTTGCATCTGGAAGGTCATCAACAGAATGGGTATGATATCTACCCTGATATCAGTTTCCACACATTAAACCCAGCACATATGGGGTTAAAACCAAAACACTCATTCCCTGCTTACTCTCCGGCTTCCTGGCTCCAGAATCCACTATCCTCCATGGAGACAGACACCATCAAGGACAAGCACCTGGACTATCTCCTCCTGCAAAGAGATATGGGCTGGTGGGAAAGCTGCTGACCAGCAAGGTCATGAGCTCCCTCCTGTCTGCAAGTAGTCTCAAGGCCAAAGACAGGCTGGTGGGAAAGCTCCTACCAACAAGTCCATATGCTCCCCCTCCCCTACCTAAAACCCCAAATAAAAACCCTTCCTTTTAGCTTTTTGGGGACTTTTGGGATTTGAGCATTAGCTGCCCTCTCTCCTTGCTCAGCGCTGTGCAAAAATAAAATTCCTACTTTCTCCCACCACACCTGGTGTCAGAGATTGGCTTGCTGTGCACCGGGTGAGCGAACTCACTTCAGGTGCACCGGGTGAGCGAACTCACTTCAGGTTCGGTAACAGATAAGATTGATGTCTTCAACACAGGCTCATCACTGAAGGGTATTTTGTAATCTTAAAAGTGTTAAAAATGCCTGTAAACTTTCACAATTAAAATTTGACTTTTACTCCACAACTTGCCAGATGCTGATAATTTAACCTATAATTCACACATAATGAATCATCAGGATTATTGTTACCTAGAAAATTGCTTATATGAAAAGCCCACACATAAAAAGTAGTTTTAACTCAATTGTATTAAAGATATTTTTATTTGTCTATTTTTAGTAAATAGTTATACTTGAATATCACTATTTATTAATATTTTACTTCCCATATACATTATTGCTTGGTTTTTATTTTACATGTTTTATATCTCACAAAGTTTACTAATTTGGGAAATAAATGACTTATCTCTTAACCTTGGCATATCCCATGTAGTTCTTTTTCTCAGGACATTAGCTAGAAATTAGTAGACATTAGTAGACATTATCCAATGCCTGAGAATCAAGCCACTTTTATTTGTAAAACACGTCATTTACTGTATTCAATAAAATACAAAATTATTTTACCTTTTTTATAAATATAATTTTCTCCCCTAAGTGCACTTGTTTCCATTCTTGCCTAGTAAGAGCCACTTTTGGGATGTAAACATTTCTGGTAACTCCCAGTTCTACTCCCTCTGTCCCTATGGAGCAGGTCGGTATGTTCAGAAACAACAGAGAGATTGCAGCTCAGACCATGGCCTGCCACCATTGCTCTGACCCAGGGTGGCCTGCGCAGTCTCAGTGTCCCAGAAACTCCTGTGTGCACAGACTCAACTTGCTCCATTTAAACATGGGTCAAAATTTTCTCCTCGTGGTATCATCCTTGTGGCACATACCCCTCTCCAGGCCTTACCGCAAAGGGAGCTGGCCAGACTATTGACGTCCCAGCTCCGATTTACTCTTTACCTCATTTATATGTCACTTTGCTCTTTTTAATATTTTTAGAAAATGAAAAATCATGTTGTTAGGGCAACCAAGCATGTCTGGGCTTATGCAGCTTACTCTCACCTGGACCCTCTGTTTCATTTGGTAAAACCCCAAATGTGCACATGGATCACCTCGCCTTTGTGACAGAAAAAATACAAATATTCTTTCACTTCCACCTTTTTTATTTTGCCTTTCTCCCAAGGTCTTTTTGACCTATATACATTTCTTTAATTTATTAACAATGTATTTTGTTTCTATTGTCTGTATTAATATCTTTCCCTCCTCCTTCAATAGGTTCGCCCCTCTGAATTCCCTCTTGATTAGCACTGCCCTTTGGAAGCCATGAGTGTTTCTCTGTAGTTAGAGAACCATTTCTAAGTGACTCATGGTACCGCATATTCTATTTTTAAGGCAGGGTGGGCCGGGCCATGTAAGGATAGGGTTGGGGCAGGCTGTTGGAAGGAAGAAAAGCGCTTGGGTTGCTAGGTAACCACGAGCACGCTCAGAGTTTGCAGTTGCCATCCCACTTGACATGTGACCAGAGACTAAGAGTGTAGTCAAGCATGGTGACAATGATTTATTAACTTAAAAAACAAAACAAGACTGTAATGCTTCTGGTAAGAAATAGCATGCTCTTTCCTTGATTCCCTTCTCTGAAATTCACAGTTATTAACAGAGAACAAAAATTACAAAGCTTACATCTTCAGTGAAATCAGGAATTGGCTAAAACTCCAAAGTATAGCCTTTGAAGAATATAGCTAAATATGGGGAACCTTGGGCCAAATGAAAACACTGAGAGCCAGTGTTTTCATTTTCCAGATTTTAACTAGATTGTATCAACTACATTTGGAGAAGGCAGACACGCTACAGAAAAAGCTTGGAACATCCTTGGGCGGTGGGAGAGGGGGAGCAAAGTTCCAGACTGCAGAAAAGCAGTTCTTGAAGGAGGAACAGCATATTTTCTTAACTTTCTGCTACCCAGCCTCATCTAGTGAGAAGTGGTTTAGATGTAAGTAAGGATGGAGGAAGGAGAAAAACACTGATGTTTGCTACATAGATAGATCTCTCTCCATATGTTACGTCACTGGCAGAGACACAGACTTCTCTGAGTGATATGCTTGCCCCAAGGTAGCCAACATAACACTCCTGAAGAGAGGCATACCCAGTCAGAGGATGTGGTACATATAATGCGTTGAGGCATAAAAATAAATTGAAAATTTTCAGATCTTCTGCTCATCCACACCTCCCCTCCATTCAAATCCCCCAGCCCAAGCTGAGTGACTAGAAGGCCCCGACGGAATAATCTTAGTTTAAAAATGAAAAGTAAGTACGAAGGATCCACGTGGAAGCTCTGTGTGGATTTCATCTGGAAAACATAATTAGGAAAGAGTGTAATAAACGAAGAGTAGATGAAGAATGCACGTTAGAAGAATTACCCGTGGAAACAAAAACACAGATGCAGAAAAAAGGTTTTCTCTATAGTAGCAAAAAATTTTAAAGACAAAATCATTGTAAAAACAATCCTTTAAGGGTAAGATATGAGATAAAATAAAATAAGAAAAGACCTTGTAAAAAGTTAGAAAATAAGCTGGCAAACTTAAGGAAGAGCTGAAATTTAGCAGTAAAATTATTGCATAAAGAAAAATTGCAATCAAAGAGAGAAAGAAGAGACAGGGATTCTGAGCTCAGCATCAGGGGCACAGAGAACAGACCTGGAAATAGTACATAAAATAAAACAGAAAAGAACAAAAAGATAAAAGTGATTAGAGAAAATGTGAAACAGAAAACAAAAATATTCCCATAAGGAGAATAGCGTTCCTGAGAATGAGAAGAGATAAACCAGCAAACATTCAATGAGATAATTGAGGAGACGTTTCTAAAATAAAGACCTAAATCTGTATATTGAAAGCTATTCCTAGAAAAACTATGGAGAATAAAGTATTCTTGTAATGTCAGTAAACGTCAACAATGACACACCACAAAAGTTCCTGTGGGGACAATGATAGGAAGATGTCACTTCCGAGGGGCTCAACCTTGCAGACCACTGAGTTTTCCACAGCAGCAGTTACATCGGAAGACAGTAGAGCAATAATGGAAACAGGGCTGAGGAATTGTGGCGCTTATAATTACATAACATAAAGTAATATATGCCATATTAAATGAAAAAATAATTATTAGGAGTATTAAGAGTATTTTTTGCTTAGAATAGGGAATATAAGTGCCCTCACATTGTCATTTTTGTACTTGAGACTAAATAAATGCTAAGATTAACATATCATCACAGAGAGGTTTACGTAAACTACCAAAAGTTACCTTTTAATTACTAAAAAGAGGAAGAATTCATATAGCGCCACTATTAAAAAAAGAAAGAAACATACAAATAGGACCAAAAATAGTTATAAGCTTTTCAAAATATTGTAATGAAAAACCCATCTGAAAATATACGAATAAAAGAACACGCTGAAGATATAGTGGGAAATATAGTGGAAAAAAGGAAGTAATAGAATCAAGAATTTATATTATGAAATAAATTTACAGAGTTAAGGCCAAACTATTATACTATAAATGTAAATAAAACACCTATAAAAATAGACTCTCAAAATGGCTTTAAAAGATCTGAACTATAAGCTCTTTACAAGAGATCTGCTTGGAACAAAATGCCACAGAAAGGTTAAAAGGTTAAAATACGCCAGACAAAGGCTAACAGCATAAATCAGGGGTCATGATGTTTAGATAAGATAAGGTTGAAATAAAAAATAATTCCAAACAAGAATGCTTAAAATTATATATGCAAATTCAAATGAAGAGCTAGTGTTTATTTTCTTCCTACTAAATAACAAAGCATTTGAAAGTGCAAAACTGCGGAAAATATACAAAAGACTTATCATAGAAAATATAATGTTGGGATATTGAATGTACTTCTTTTAGCCCATAAAGTTCAAGTAGTCAAAAAATAAATAAGGCTGTGAATCCAAATAGTATAACTATTAAAGGTGATCACACACGTCCATCCAATTTTATACACTGAAATTAGAGAATTAACTTCCTTTCCAAAGGCCATTTAATTTTAACAAAAAGAACATATATGGGCCCCAAAGGAATCTAAGTAAATTACAAAGAGAGAAAAAAATCCAGGCAAGAATTTTAAATCACCAGTATTGAATTAAAAATTGAGATGCAAGGTTTAATTGATCCAAGGATGATTGTCTATGGCCTAACATTCCAGAAAAGGAATTGGTCTTCTGCAAAGATCGTGGAAACTGGCTTTAGCCAGTTAATCCTGGACAGTCATAAGTTTGGACGCCTGTCCTCATCATGCCAGGAGAGCTGGTGTTTCCCTAACTATGAGTGCTGATGTACTGATTCTTGCACGTCCAGCTGCAAATCAGAGACTTGGACTCTGGCCTCTAATCATGCCAAGAACCAGGCTAGTGGTTCCCCCACACATGAATGCTGAGCTGACAGCACAGGTCTGCAGCCAAGGTTCTGCTATTTTGTATTGCTAGCGTGTCCTGGCCCCTGGTCACACTAGGGGAGAGGCCAGTGCTTTCCCAACCAGGAAGCTTGAAAGCTCTAGAGCCAAGGGTGAGGTCAGCTGCTTGGAGTCAGAGTCCAGCCCTTCCAAAGGCCTGTGTGGTGCTCTGGGATGGAGTGGGCAAGGGACCCCTCCGCACCTCTTTCTGCTCCTGTCTCCATGTGTTTTCTCCAATATACATTCCCCCTGCTCAGTGATGTGTGTGTTGTCTGCCCACTTGCCCTTGTTTGTATGATCTCAATGACAGACAAACATTAAATTTTTTAAAAGCTGAAAATTTTACCATGGTCTCTTAACTCTTGGCAAAAAAGAAAATAAAAATATAATTACAAAATGTTAGATAGTTAAGCACTATATGTGAAAACCTAAGAGGATACAGCTAAAACTAAACTTAGAGGAACAGATACATTATATTGTATATGTAAAATATGTATGTTATAAAATACTCATATGGTCTAAAAAAGGATGACAGCAAATTAATTAATTCTTAATCTCAAGATAGGAAACATAGACCAAAAGAAAGAAAAAAATAATAAAAATAGAAAGTAATGCATTAGGAAACAAACAAAAAGAATTAGTAAAACCAAGTGCTGGTTCTCTAAGGAAACAAGTAATAAAATGATGAAACTACCAGCTAGTCTTATCAAGAATAAGAAACTCACACCTTTAAAGAAATTAAAAATAAGAATGGGAAAGTTTATTCATTCATTCAACAAGCATTTATTGAATTTCTATCACATGCCAGGCACATTTCCAGGTAAGCTCTGAGTATATAACAGCGAATAAGACAGACTGAAAAAAAAAAATCCTGACCTCATGAAGCCTGCATTCTCATCACAGAAACTAAATATGACAAATAAGTAAAATGTTGGTACGTTCAACAGTGATGTTCTAATATAAAAATTACAAAGGGAAATGAGATATGCAGTTCAGGAGAATTGCAATTTTCCCGTAGGGTAGCCAGGGAAGTGACATTGGAGGAAGGCCCTGAGGTTGATGAAGGAGAAGCTCAGAGTATATCTGGAAGAAGTGATACAACCCAGCAGGAAAAGCAAGCGCAGAACCCTGAGGCGGGAGCAGGTCTGGACTTTTGAACGTTTGATGTCTGGGACTAACATGCTTGGACTTGGTGTTTTAGATGAGTTTCATTGCTGATTCAGAACAGACTGAATAGGAGTTAAAGATGAGAACGGGGAAGTTAGTTTATTGAAAAAAGTAGGTCTCATTTCTACAAAACAAAAAGTCGGCAATTCACTCCCTCCCTTTATGTGAAGTGGGGATTGGAGGGGCCCATTTCAGGGAAAGAAAGAAGGCAATGACCCAGTCTATTCTCCTTGTAAACATGGCAATGACAGACTTCCTGGCAAAAAAGCTAAGCAATCTGTGCTCACAGACTGTCCTTATCTTTGGAATACTTTCACCAGGATATACCCTGTTTCCAGCATGGCTTGGATAAACAAACCTGGAATTCATGGATTTATAGGGCATGGCTTTCTCTGGAATATGTCATCTTTGCTATTTTTCATGATCAAATGATTCCATTTACTGATATCAGGTTACTGCAGTCCTCACTTAAAACCTCATCAGCTACTGTGGCCTAGAGTGATTCTGAAGCCAAAAGCAAGGGCCAGAGGATCACACGAGAGGTCTAGGTCTCTCTCTGTTTCATTTCATGATTAACTGTACCCTTGAAATTATTATCAGTACAGCTCAGTACTGAATTATACTTTTGATTTGGAGGCCCTATTTGGTAATCTGATCCTTGGTGTTATCTAAGCAATAATGCAGGAGAGAGATGGTCATGGCTTGATTCAGGGTAGTACAGAAAAGGTGGTGAAAAATGATAGAATTTTCGATATATTGAAAGGTAGAACCAAGAGAATTTCAAGAGAAATCGAAGGAGGAGTATGAGAGAAAGCAAGGAATTAAGAGTGGGTCAAAGGTATTTGCCCTGGTCAATAAAAATAATACAGTTGTTATTATCACACCTGGAGGGAACTATAGGTGAGCAGATCTGGGGGGGAAATTAAGAGTTTACTATCCAACGTGTTAAGTTTGGGATGCCCAAAAGGTACCCAAGTGGAGTTGTGCAAACAGTTAGCTATAGGGGGCCGAGAGTTCAAGGAAGAGCTTTAGGACAATCATAGAAATTAGGGAGCCATGGCATATGATGGTATTTAAAATCATGGGACTAGAATGAGGCTCCATGAGTACAGACAGAAAACAGAAGAGGCTCAAGGAGTGAGCCCTAGGGCCCTCAGGGGTCAGAGAGATAGTGAGAAGCCAACAAAACACTGAGAAGTGACCAGTGCTGTGGGAGATTGACCAGGAGAGTGAAGTGGTGTCAGGGGGAAGAAGCCATCAACTGTGTCAAATGCTTTTAGGTCAAAGATGAGGGCTGAGAATTAACCATCAGTGATCTTAACCAGAGGTGCTTAGCTAAGGTGGTCGGAGTGAAAGCCTGATTAGAATGAGTTCAAAAAAATACGGGAAGACATTAATCAGAGGTGGCAAGCATGGTAACTCTTGTAAGGAGTTTTGCTATATAAGGAAGTAGAGAACTAGAGTCTCACCAAGAGAGTGAAATAGGATCAAGAGGACTCTGTTTTTTTTAAGTTGGGAGGAATCTTAGCATATCTGTAGAGTGATGGAAAAAAACAGAATAGAGAGGGGAAAGCTGTTGATGCAGGAGAAAGAACTGCTGGAGCCATGTCCATGTGTGGGTGAAAGGGATAGAGAGATGACTATATGGAAGCTCAGGAAGGCACACTGTGCAGCAGGAGAGAAGGCAAAATGTGCCAGCACAGAAGCAAGAGGGTGATGGAACATTACGGAAGACATTATCTCTGTGAGGTAGGAAAAGGAAGTCATTAGCTGAGAAAGAGAGACTCCTCTTGCATTGGGAAGAAATTATGAAATGGGAAGAAAAGGTGGACGAAGATGGGTTAGTATGTTTGCCAGGCAGCCATAAGGGCCCCCAGCGGTTAGCAGTCCTGAGTTAAAAGTGAGACTCATAGCATGGTCATGTCTCTAGTCACATTGAGCTGTAGGGTGGATGTATGGAGTAGGCAGATGGTGTCTTAGCTCAGAGAATATGACTAAATGGAAGAAGGACTGAGAGATGAAGGGGTATGCCAGGGAGTGATTTAATCATTTGACCATGGATGGAATTTAAGGTAGGTAAGGAGAAATTTTAGCCAGCCCTGGTGGTCTAGTGGTTAAGGTATGGCACTCTCACCACAGGGGCTTGGATTCGTTTCCTGGTCAGGAAACCACACCACCCGTGTGTCAATTGTCATATTGTGGTGGCTGTGTGTTGCTGTGATGCTGAAAGCTATGCCACTAGTATTTCAAATACCAGCAGAGTCATCCACGGTGGACAGGTTCAGCAGAGCTTGAAAACTAGAGAGACTAGGAAGAAGGATGTGGCCACCCACTTCCAAAAAAATTAGCCATGAAAACCCTTTGAAGAGCAGCAGAGCATTGTCTGATATAGCACAAGAAGGTGAGAGGATGGCACAAAAAGACCAGTCAGGGTTCTGCTCTGCTATACACAGGGGCGCTAGGAGTCAGAATTGACTTGACAGCACTAACAGCAAGGAGAGAGTAAAGGACAGGAGGGAGCCACATGCTTTCTGATACTGGAGTCTTGCGTCTTCTGTGGACTTTGAGTATCTGATCAGTCCTGATACACGTGGAGCCCTTTGCCTTTAGTGAGTATTTTATATAACAACTAACTGATGGGGTCTCCAGATTTCCTTCCCCACAGGGCTACAAAATCACTGCTAAGTTACCAGAGAAATATAGAACTCCACCATGTTTGAGGATATTTCAAGGAAAAGAGACCCTATGGCCTCTTATTGTGGGTGTTTAGTTCTATGTGGGAAACAGCAGTCTTTTTCTATCCATACAGATTCTGCTGTTTCTTGGTGAAGCTAGAAATGCTGTTTTCTAATTTTTTAAAAATTGTGATTTTTAATTTTTTTCCTTAGCTCCTACTAATACTTTATTCACACATTGTGAGGGATTATACACAGAACTAAAAATTTAACTTCTCCTTAAAAATGAATTCCAATTTTATTTCTAATAAGTATACTTCTTTAAAAAAGAACAGAGGCCTCAGAATTGTCATTAGAATTAATATTTTTTTATGATAAAGCTATGTGGACGATACCACTTAGTGTTTGAAGATTAGGTGATAAAATTATATGATAAAATTTTTAAGTTGGAAAAGCTAGTGTGTCTGCAATACTACTACACGTCTTTTAAACTTGTTTTTTTGCCAATAGAACACACTTCAAGTGATAGTTGGCATATCCATTTGTAAAAGTAGAACAATATGCTATTTACGGAGATTCTAAAACAAAATCAAACCTACATTTAATTTCCTTATATTCAAACACATTTTTTATGAGAAGTCAACAAACAATCTTCCTAGAATTTTGCATGATTGCTATTTTAGGTTGACTAATGTTTGTTTTATTAAGGGAGGGGTTTGGTGCTAAAGTTGAATGATGATCTGGCTGAGTCTTGAATGCAGGACTCAGGATATCAGTTGCTGAGTCATTATCTCAAGTAAACGATTTCCATTGTATTTAAACACACCAGCTCTTTTCAACTTACTAATGAATGTTGATGCATGACCTGACTGCAGAGGCATGTAGACACAATCTATTAATTCACATAACTATCATTTATTGTGCACTCGTGTATTGAGTGCCGCACTGCATATGGAGGATACAAAGATTAACAAGCCTTAGACTTCACACTTAAATTTGGGAAACAGGCACATATACTTTTAATTACAAAGCAATGTAATAAATGCCATTAGGTACATTTGAAAAATGATGCTGGAAGAACTAAGATGCAAATGAAATACTGCTTGGTAAGGTGATCGAATATTTGTAGAATGTCAAAAACAAATCTTTTTGGTATAGTTACGTTTTTTCAATTCAGCAAAGCATTTAGAGAACATATGGTGACAATATTTTGAAAGTAATCGTGTCTTGTGAATACAATTAAACTGACAGTAATCTCTTTGGGGAGATGATACACATATGTGAAAAACAATGCAGTACAATCTAGCAACAGGATGTTAAAAAAAGTTGAAGTAGAAGAATAATGTGTGGGTAGTTTAGTCAGGAATTATTTGGAAAACCAGGCCCTGCATTAGAATGATGTCATTTAGAGAAGATGAAGAAAATAGACTCTCAGGATCTAATCATACTCCTGATACTAGACCTTAAGCACTTTGAACAGTACCGTCATGAGCACTTAAGATCTTCTTCTTAGAGCAGACCGATAAATAAAAGGGATCTGAAAAGATTTTAAAACATGATTTTACAGATTTTATCCACTTCTTAAGGTACAGATATTTCCTATACTAAAATCTGATAAAGATGAAACATTCAAAAATGAAGATTATAAGCCAATTTTACTTATAAATATGAGAAAATTCTAAATAAGATATTTGTAAACAAAATCCTGTAGTGTATTAAAAATTAACCAGAAAGTTTATTTCAGATATTCAAGGAAGCTTCACCATTAGGATTCTATCAGTAAAATCCTCATATTAACAAATTATTGAAAAGATAAAATTATTCAAACATTTTATCCAAACTGCCATTGAGGAAATTTCAGAATCATTTCCAAATACGATGAAAAAGCTCTAAAGTAAAATAGAAGAGGAAAGAAATTTTCTTGAACATAACTAAACCCAACACAACTTAAATCCAACCACCACTAATATGTTAAATTGAGTAATATAATATACTTTTCCATCATATTGAGAAACAGAGAGGATGTCTGTTAATAGCACTATTATTCAACAATGTTTTGGCAGTTCTCACTAACATGAAAAGGCAAGAAAGAAAAATCAGTGGTATAAATATTGGAAAAGACAAATACCAATTATCTGAAGACAATTTCACTGAATACTGAGACGACAGAAGAAACTCAATTTAAAAAATGTATTAGCCCTAATGAGAGTTTCAGTATGGTAGAAGGACACGAGATTTAAACATATATATGTACTTATGTATATATCACATACATATATATTCCTTCTATATAGTCTTATACAAATGTCTAACGAAAAGAAATCTGGACTTAGATGAAGAGACTTTAGTTAGAAAGAAAGAGTATTGTGATAGGAATAATGCGTCAATCTCAGAAATCTGTGAGCATCTCAAAATCAAACAGAGAAAGGTTTTTCTTTTATAGGGTAAAGGAAGAGCAAGCAGAGAAAAGCAGAATCTTAGAGAGGGAAGCTGGATGAGCAAGTGGAATGACCAGTGAAGTCAGGAAAATGGTCTCACTGTGGTCACCTGATGCCCAGGCGAAGCTAATAAATGGGCCTGTTTAGCTTTTTGTGCTTGCTCAGGCTTAGGGTTAAGAAGAGTTTAGGGTCCTACAGGAAAAAGAGAAATCTGATTCAGGTATAATACAGAAAAACAGAGGGTAAGAAATGGGTAACTGTGAATACTTGGTCACACACTGGATGTAAATTTTAAATGTATGTTCAATACAACAAAATATAGATAGATTAATGTACAAATAATTTAAATAAAGGTAT
The DNA here is from genome assembly GCF_021613505.1 of Equus quagga. Classification (NCBI taxonomy): domain Eukaryota; kingdom Metazoa; phylum Chordata; class Mammalia; order Perissodactyla; family Equidae; genus Equus; species Equus quagga. The sequence continues at coordinate 56,534,669 of NC_060282.1, forward strand.
AAGACCTATGTGATGAAAAAGTATAGCGAAATTGGTAATTAGGGATATAAAAGAAAGCCAGAATACATACCATGTTCCTGATGGCCAGCCCTAATGCCATAAAAATGTATATTCTTATCACATTGATATATATAATTTATGCAATCAGAATCCCCCCAATTTTTGCAGATGACATGCTGATTCTAAACTTTATATGGAAAATAATTGTGGGAACACATTTTAAAAATCTGAAAAACAATAGTTGGTGGAAACTTGCCTTATAAAATATTATAATGTCTATAGTCAAAATAGTATATTACGCACAGCTAACACTATACCTAATGGTGAAAAACTAAAAGCTGTCTATCTAAGATCAGAAACAAGAGGAGAATATTCACTTCTGCTACTCTAATTAAGCATTATACTGGAGGTTCTGGTGAGGGCAACTATGCAAGATAAATAAATAAAAGATTCCAGATTGGAAAGAAAGAAGTAAAACTCTATTTATTCACAGATGACATGTACATGTGTATAGAACATTGTAAGTAATACACAAACACACACAAAAACTGTTAGAGTTAATGAATGAGTTTAGCAAGGTTTCAGAATATATGAGGATTATACAAAAATTAACTGTATTTCTATACATCAGCAAAAAGCAATACAAAAATGAAATGATGGCATCAAAAGGAATAAAATAATCTTTAAAAGTAAATTTAAGAAAAGTACTGTAAGCCTTGTACAGTTAAAACTGCAAAACATTGTTGCTAGGGAAGAGCAAAATCACGATCATGGTGGAATAAGAGTTTTCTACCATCTTCCCACCAAAGAACACCGATTTTGACAATTGCCCATGGACAAGAGTGCCTTCATGGGAGTCCAGGACTCCAGTGGAGAAGTTCCAGCACACACTTGGAGCAAAAAACATCTAAGATTGGACGCATTGAAGAGAGTAAGAGGAATAGTTTCCCTTTACAGACAACACCTCTTCCCCAAGGTGGCAGAGCTCAATACCAAGAGAGACCTTCTGAGCCCATGATTTCTCTCATGGGAGAAAGTGAGAGCATGTGAATGAGTGTCTGGCCTCCTCAGATGTGTGGGATGCTACAAAAGAGACTCACTTCATTCTCACCCCATTGAGAACAATGAGTTGTGAATTACATGCCTGGGAGATGGTGAGCAGCTGGGAAAGCAGCAGCCTCATTCATTTCAGAATGAAATATATCAAAGAGACATTGATCCTACTAATTGCTTTGTAGATGCCATCAGGGCATCTGTTCATGAGCTGCTGGGGTTGCCTCACCTGTAGATCCCCTCAGTTGGCCCATTGGCACCCCCAATGCTCTGTGTGCTTCACCCCCTCACATCAACCTGTGGCTGGCTCCCTGTGCATACCTCTGTTGCTGATGAGAGTGAGCCTTTGCAGATGGCTAGTGAGCACATGCAGAAAAGTTAGCCTGACTTTCAGGATTGGAGAAAGGGCACAAATCTAAACTTTCAGCACCACCCTAGGGAAAACAAGCAAATGAGAGGCTGTCAGCACTCGGTCTGGTTTTGCAGGACCAAGAGAAGGCCTTGAGAAGATGTTAGAGTCACTCCACAGGAGGGAACAAGAAGTGTGGAGCAGGCATATCCATAAAAAAGATCTGAGGAAGCCTCAGAATCCCTAATAGGGTGAAAGGAAGTTCTTTCTTTCCTGAAGCCAAGACTGGAGGAGGTGACTGTCTCTTCAAATGTGAAAACAAAAGTGCAAGACATCAAGAAATGTAAAAAATCAAAGAAACATGTCACCAACAAAGGAAAACACTGATTTTGCAGTAACTGACCGTAAAGAAATGGGAATCTGTGATTTGTCTGACAAAGAATTCATCATAGTTATTTTAAAGAAGCTCAGTGAATTGAAAAGAAACCAGCAAGACAATTCAGCAATATAAGGATAAAAATGCATACGAAAATAAAAAACCTAACAGAGAGATAGATCATAGAAAAGAATCAGAAAGAAATTCTGGCACTGAAGAATATGGTGAATGAAATTTTAAAAATACACTACAGAGCATCAACATCAGCTTGGACCAATCAAAGAGAGAATCTGTGAAGCAGAAGACAGATCATTTGAAATTGTCAAGTCAGAAGAGAACCAAAAAAAGAAAGGAAAGGGAAAAAGAGTGAAAGAAGCCTATACAAACTGTGGGGTACTATTTAGAGAAAGAATCCACACATTATTGGAGTCTCAGGAGGAAAAGAGAAGGAGAAAGGGGCAGAAAGCTTATTTAAAGAAATAATGACTGAAAACTTATGAAATCTGGGGAGATTTGGACACCTAAGGTCATGAAGCTTATAGGTCTGCCCAAAATTTCAAACTCAAATGATCTTCTCCAAGACACATTATAGCAAATTGTCCAAAATCAAAGACAAAGAGAGAATTTTAAAAGAAGTAAGAGAAAAAAATCCTCTCCTGTAGTAAAGTGTCGCTTAATTACAGGGATATGGTCTAAGAAACGTGTCATTAGCAACTTCATCATTATGTGAACATCGCAGAGTGTACTTACACAAACCTAGATGGTATAGCCTACTGCACACCTAGGCTGTGTTGTATAGCCTATTTCTCCTAGGCTACAAACCTGTAAGGATCTTACTGCACTGACTACTGTAAACGACCGTCACATAATGGTAAGTATTTGTGTATCTAAACATAGAAAAATTACAGTAAAAATATGGTATAAAATATAAAATATGCTATATTTATGAAGGGCACTTACCATGAATGGATCCTGCAGGACTGGAAGTTGCTCTGGGTGAGTCCGTGAGTGAGTGCTGAGTGAGTGTGAAGTCCTAGGACATCAGTGTGCACTACTGTAGACTTCGTAAACACTGGACACTTAGGCTACACTAAATTTATAAAAAATATTGTTCTTTCTTTCATAACAAGTTAAGCTTAGCTTACTGTAACATTTTTACTCCATAAAATTTTTAATTTTTGTAATAACACCTGGCTTAAAATACACATTGTATAGCTATACAAAAATGTTTTTCTTTACATTTTTATTCTGTAAGATTTTTCTATTTTTAAATTATTATTTTTCTTAACTTTTTAAATTGTGTGTTAAAAACTAAGACACCAGCACACACATTAGCCTAGGCCTACATGAGATTAGGATCCTCAATATCACTGCCTTCCACCTCCACATCTTGTCCCGCTGGAAGGCCTTCTAGGGCAATAACATGCATGGCACTGTCATCTCCTTTGACAACAATGCCTTCTTCCGGAATACCTTCTGAAGGATCTGCTTGAGGCTCTTCTTGAGGAGGTGTCACTCTTTGCAGAATTATGTCCATGAGGTTTACTTGTTTTTTCCTTTTTTTCAATATAGATTTGCTTGTAAGCAGATAACATACTATGAACATTCCTTGCTATTAATGAAAACCTTGGTATTGGGGTCCATATTTTCAAACTTTTTAAGGAGCTTGTTGAGGTCTGCAAAAGCTTCTGCTAAACACTGAACTGTGAATTTTCTTGGGGATTCTTCTTTTTCTCCTCTTATATTTTCCTTTTTTCTTGCCTCTTCTACAGCCATGCATTCCTGTTCTAGTTACAACAACTCCTCATTAGTCAAATCCTCAAGAATCACCTCTAGGAGCTCCTCACTGGTCATCTTCATCCATACTCATGTAAAAATTGTTTATCATCTTGACTGCAGCCTTGTTTATTTATGCAATTTTCTCATCCTTGGCACATCCTTTGTAGTCATGGATGAACCTCTTGAGGGTTTTCTTCCAGATGCCATTCATATACTCCTTGGGGACATCACCTCAAGCCCAAGCAAGGTTCTTGATGCAGTCATAGGTGTGGCAATCTTTCCAGAATTGCTTCAGTGTCTTCTCAGTGTCTTCCTTAGTTGCAGCAATAACCTTGGCAAAGATTGTCCTCAGGTAGTAGGCAGTAAAAGCTGCTATAACTCCTTGATCCATTGATTTGATCTAAGAGTTGGTGTTTGGAGGGAGAAATACTGCTTTGATATTGGGATGAAGATCACCAATAACAAGAGAATGTCTGGGAGCATTACCAAAAATAAGAAAAATCTTTAAAGGTATGTTATTCTCCAAACAGCACTTCTCCATTTTGCTGGCATAACAATTCAGGAGGACATCTTGGAAGAAGAAGCTGGGTCATCCATGACTTCTTATTGCTCCTGTAGTACACTGGCATACTGATACTCTTGAATACCCCAGAATTCTCACAAAGGGTTTCAGTTTATAGACTGCAACATTGCCCCCAGCAAGACTGCTCTCCTGTCCTTAAAAAGCTTGAAACTTGGCATTGACTTGCCCTCCTTATGGATAAACATCCTTTTGGGCATTTGTTTCCAGAATAGGGAGCTTTTATCTATATTGAGTACTTGACCTGGCAGGTGATTTTCTTCCACAATCAGCTTATTTAGAATTTCCAGATTCCTCAGCTATCTTCACATCAGCACTCACAGACTCACCACTCACTTTCACATTATGTAATGAATAATAATTCTTGGATTGTTTAAACCATCCGGAGCTAGCAGTTGTTCAACATCATAGTCAGATCCAGACTTTTCTTTCAATATCACAAATTTTTTGCTTTGGCTGTGATTGTCATGATGATGAGAGGCATACACTACCGTATCTGGTCTGCAATCCAAGTCATTAGAAGTTTCTCCACGTCTGGTATAGGCCCTTCTCAAATTTTTGTTAGTCTGGTTGCCTTCAATGAAGCAGATCCTTTAACGGCTTCCATCGCTTTGTCTTGTTCTTTGAGATTGTAGCTATGGTGGAATGGGACATGCCCTACTGGCGAGCAATAACTATCACTGGTTTTCCATCTTGATGGCCCTTATCAGTTTTACTTTTGTTTTCAGGTCAATCACTCAATCTGGCTGCTTACTGGCAACATTAGCAGTGGATTTTATATACTTAGGGGCTGTGGTGAAGAAAACAACATGAGATTTAGCACAAGAGAAAATGATGCAATCGAGAGATATGGTAAACACAAGTTATATAAAACTGCTACTGGTGTACATAATTGTATGTGCTATACTTTTATATGACTGGCAGTGCAGTAGGTTTGTTTACATCAACATCATCACAAACACATGAGTAATGCATTGTGCTATAATGGTACCATGGCTATGATGTCACTGGGCAATAGGAATTATTCAGCTCCATTATAATCTTATGGGACTACTGTCACGTATGTTGTTCGTTTTTGACTGAAACATTGTTATGTGTCACATAACTGTACACGGGAACCCCTGTAAGCCTACCAGAAGATTTCTAAGCAGAAAGCTTGCAGACCAGGAGAGAGTGGGACGATATAGTTAAGGCACTAAAAGAAAAAACTGACAAACAAGAAAACTTTAACTAGTAAACTTTTTCAGAAATTAAGAGATAAAGACCTTCCTAAACAAACAAAAGCTGGAGGAGTTCATTACCACTACATCTGCCTTACAAGAAATGCTAAAAGGAGTTCTTCAAGCTAAAGTGAAAGTATGTTAATCAGTAACATGAAAATATATGAAAAAATAAAACACATTGGTAAAGATAAATATGTAGTCAAATCTGGAATATTCTAACACCGTAATGTGGTGTGTCAATCAGTTAACACTAAAAGTTAAAGGATGAACATATTAAAAGCAACTACATTTACAATAATTTGTTAATGGATATACAATATAAAAAAAGGTAAATTGTAGTATGAAAAAATTAAATGTGAGGGGGGCCAGCCCAGTGGCATAGTGGTTAAGTTTGCACATTCCTCTTTGGCGACCTGGGGTTCACCGGTTCAGATCCCAGGAGCAGACCTATGCATCACTTATCAAGCCATGCTGTGGCAGGCATCTCACATGGAAAATAGAGGAATATGGACACAAATGTTAGCTCAGGTCCAATCTTCCTCAGCAAAAAGAGGAGAATTGGTGGCAGATGTTAGCTCAAAGCTACTCTTCCTCAAAAAAGAAAACTAAATGTGAGGTGGAAAGTGAAAGGGTAGAGTTTTCATATGCAATCAAAGTTAAGTTGTTATCATCTTGGACTGGTATAGCTGTATTTTATGTAAGCCTTATGGTAACCACAAAGTTAAAATCTACAGTAAATATACAAACGATGAAGAGAAGGAAATTAAAGCATATCACTATGCAAAATTAATTCACAAAGGAAGATAGCAAAAGAGGAAGAAAGGAACAAAGGAAAACAAGTACTGAGATGGTATTAGTAAGTCCTTACCTATCAATAATTACTCTAAGTGTAAATGGATTAAATTCCTCAATCAAATGGCATTGAATGGATGAATGGATAAAAAAGTAAGACCTGATTATATGCTGCCTACAAAAGACTCACCTCAACTTCAAAGCTCAAGGTGAAGAGACGGAAAAAAGATAGTCTATGAAATGGGAAAAAATGGAGGAAGTGTAGCTATACCTATATCAGACAAAACAGACTTAAGTGAAAAACAGTAACAAGAGAAAAAGAAGGTCATTATATAATGATAAAGGTCAACTCTTCTAGAGTGTACAACAATTGTAAATATATATGCACTCAACATCAGAGCGCCTATATATGTGAAATCAATAAGGAAACATTGGACTTGACTTTAGACCAGATGGATCTAACAGGCATATACAGAACATTCCATCCAATGGCAGCAGAGTATTTGTTATTCTCAAGTCCACCTGGAATATTCTCCAGGATAGATCATATAATAGGTCACAAAACAAGTCTTAGCAAATTTGAGAACTGATATTATACCAAATATGTTTTCGGCCAGTCTTGGTCTATCAGTAACCAATGTTGTGGTTGGACTGGCCCTTGTGGTTCTTATTATGATTGCAAGACGTCTTTCAGCAATAACTGTCAGGAAACTTTGAAAAAAATAAAGGTTTATTACTGAAAAAACCTAGAAATTACACAGTATATCTGGGGCCACACAGCATGGTAACAAGTAGAGAGAGAGAGATCACGAGCTTGGGGTTCTGTTTAATGGGGTCAAGGGTTGGGGCCTAGGGTTTTGTGGGCTCACTATTGGTGAATTTGAAACATAAAAGCAGAAATGTACAGTTCAAGAAGAGGGAAAAACAAGTGGCCCAAACAGCGAGTTATCAAGGCAAACCAAGATCTTTAAAACAACAGAGTCTCAGTGTGGGGAGGAGGGCTGGCTCTTTGTCTAGTCCTGGGGCTGGCAATGTGTTTATTTGAGATATCCTTCTTGGAAGTGGGTGCCTCTTTGAAGTGGATGCCTCAGCAATCAAAGCTTACATCAGGCAGTTGCATTACATAAATCAAAAAAAGAACTGTCAAGATTTACGCTACAAAATATCCTTCCCAACCACAATGGTATGAAGCTGGAAATCAATAACGGAAGGAAATCTGAAAGATTCACAAATATGTAGAAATTAAACAACACACTCCTGAGCAAACGATGGGTCAAAGAAGAAATCAAAAGGTAAATAAAAAAAAATATCTTGAGATAAATGAAAATGGAAACATAACATACCAAAACTGGAGGGATGCAGCCAAACAATTCTAAGAGGTAAGTTTATAGCAAAAGTGTCCACACAAAAAAGAGAAAGATCTCATAAACAACCTAAATTTACACCTCAAGGAACTAGAAAAAGAAGAAAAAAACCTAAGCCCAAAGTTAGCAGAAGGAAGGAAATAATAAAGATCAGTGCAGAAAATGAGTGAACTAGAGACTAAAAAGACAATAGAAAACATCAATGAAACTGAGCTGCTGTTTTAAAAAAATAAACGAAATAGTCAAATAGTTAGCTGGACTTACAAAGAAAAAGAGAGAGAGGACTCAAATAAAAAAAGCAAAAATGAAGAGGAGACATTACAACTGCTAACTCAGAAATACGAAAGGTTATAAGCAACTACTATGAACAATTATATCCCAAAAAATTGGATAACTTAAAAGAAATGGATAATTCCTAGAAACATATAACCTACCAAGATTGAATCATAAAGTAATAGAAAATCTGAATAGACTGATTATTATTAAGGAGATTAAATCAGTAATCAAAAACTTCCCAACAAACAAAAGGCCAGAACAAGATGGTTGCACTGGTGAATTCTACAAAATATTTAAGATGAATTAATGCCAATTCTTCTCAAACTCTTCCAAAAAATTCAAGAGACAACATTCTCAAACCCATTTTACAAGGCCAGCGTTACCTTGATACCAAAGTCAGAGAAGAACACTACAAGAAAAGAAAACTATAGGCCAATATCCCTGATGAATATAGATGCAAAAATTCTCAACAAAAAATTGGAGGTCTCACACTTTCAATTTCAAAACAATACATACAAAACTATAATAATCAATACTGTTTGGTACTGGCATAAGGATGGATATATAATCAATGGGATAGAATTGAGAATCCAGAAATAAACCCACTTTTGAGCAATTGATTTTCAACAATGTTTCCAGGACAATTTATTGGAGAAAGAATAATTTTTTCAACAAATGGTGTCAAGACAACTGGATATACACATGCGAAAATGAAGCTGGATCCCTACCTCACACCACATTACCTAAAAATTGATAAAACAGCTAAATGTAAGAGCCAGAACTATAAATTCTTAGAAGAAAACATGGGTGTAAATCCTCATGATCTTGGATTAGGTAAGAGTTTCTTAGATGTGACATTTAAGGCACAAGCAAGCAAGGAAAGTAGATGGAAGAAAGTTCATCAAAGTTAAAAAAAATTGTGTATTAAAGGATACTATCAAGAAAGTTAAATACAATCTAAGGAATGGGAGAAAATATTTGCAAATTAGCTAATTAATAAGGGCGTAGTATCCAAAATATAAAAAGAACTCTTAAAACTCAAAACAAAATAACTAACAACTCAATATAAAAAAATGGGCAAAAGAAAGTGCAAATCAAACCACAATGAGATATCACTCTACACACAATAGGATGTATATAATAAAAAAAGATGAGCAATAACAAATGTTGAAGAGGACGTGGAGAAATCGGGACTCATATATTGCTGGTGGGAATGTAAAATGCTGTAACTGATTTGAAACAGTTTTGCAGTTCCTCAAAAAGTTAAACATAGACAGATATGATCTAGAAATTCCACTCATAGATATATACTCAAGAGAATTAAAAATATATGTTCAGGCAAAAACTTGTACATGAATGTTCACAGCAATGTTTTTCGTAATAGCCGAAAAGTAGAAACAACCTCAATTTCTATCAACTGGTGAATGGATAATCAAAATGTGGTGTATCCATACCGGAGAGTATTATTCAACCATAAAAAGGAATGAAGTACTGATGCATACTACACATGGATAGACCTTAAAAACATTTTGGTAAGTGAAAGAAGCCGGATACAAAAGGCCACATATTGTGCGATCTATACGAAATGTCCAAGATAGGCAAATCCATAGAGATAGAATGTAGATTATCGGTTGCTGGGGGCTTGGAAGGAGGAGGAATGCAGACTAGGGGCTAGGACAGGGTTTCTTTCTGGGGTGATGAGTACATTCTGGAATCAGAAATGGTGATAGCTGCACAACTTTATAATCCACTGAAAACCACTGAATTGTACACTTTCAAGGATGAATTTTATGGAATATGAATTATAACTAATTTTAAAAGAGGGAAAAAATGATGCTGAGGAAGTTAAAAAATGCATGGTACGAACAGGACAGCAAATAAGTGGATCATTCCAGAAAGACATACAAATATATATGGAAACAGTGTTTGTTAAAGGTTACATTACAAATCCATGGAGAAAAACATGTCTTCAATAACTCATGTTCAGAAAACTGACTTTTCATTTGGGAAAAAGGTAAAGTTAGAATCCTACCTCTCACTATATAAATAAATCCCAGTAGGATCTCAACATAAAAAATGAAACTATAAAGTATTAAAATCAAATTTAGAAAAATATTTGTATAGCTTGACTGCAGGGTTGACTGTCTTAGTTGAAAAAGTTAAAAGCTATAGTGAAAACAATTGTTGATCTCCTAAAAAGACATTGAAAAAGTGCGTAGTAATGAGCACCACACAATGCCGAGAGAAAATATCAGCAACTGACATATCAAAGTATTGCTGCCCCTAATTTAAAGTTGATGAAAAATAAAGAGAAAAAGGATGTGAAAAGCTGCTCATAGAGCAGAATCTGCAAGTGACCAGCAGAGCTGGGAGTTGGAAGCACGGAATTTTGTAGGCTGAAAAAAATATTGATGTAAATGAATGTTTCGGCTGCCTCTTCATCAAACATTGTTGTCTTTATGAGTCTGCCGACGTCCCCTCTGTCTAGGTATATCTTCCCAGCCACTTTCTCTCTAAGCTAGTCTTAACTTCCAGTAGCTCTGCCCAGGAAAGTTTTGCCTTATCATGATGGAAACCTTCTCACTTCCAGTTTCTGCTCGAGAGAATTTATTTACGGTAACGTACTGTCTTCCTTGCTGGGGCTTATACAATTAGGGTATGTACTGGATAGCTCAGGCTGGCATAACAAAATACCATAGGCAGGGTGGCTTACGTATTGGAAACTTACTTCCTCACAGTCTGGAGGCTAGAAGTCCAGGGTAAGGTCCTGCAGGGTAGGTTTCTGGTGAGAACTCTCCAGGCTTGCAGATGGCAGCCTTCTCGCTGTCCTTCCAGGGCCTTTGCTCAGTGTGTGCAGGTGGGGAGAGAACTAGCAAACACTCTGGTGTCTCTTATTATAAGGACGCTAATCCTATTGGATCAGAGCTCCGCTCTTATGACTTCATTTAACCTTAGCTACATCCTTAGACGTCCCATCTCCAAATACAGCCACGCTGGGGGTGAAGGCTTCAACATATGAATTTTAGAAGGACATAAACTTTCAGTCCATAAGGGGTCTTCTGGGCTATTTCTGCTTCACATCTCCTGCACCTTTGCTGAGGCAATGAATACAGGATCCCTGTTTATATTGGGAGGGAGGAAAAAAGGAAATGAGGCACAAATATCTCAAAAATATTATCCTAACACATTTGGAATACCAAAGATATAAAACCTTTTTGAATATTCATCAATCAGAGGGATAGTTAATATATGACGATAAATTCATACTAGAGACTAGTATTACGAAGGTACTAAAAAGCATGAAGTATATTTATATGTATTGATCTGGAAGGATAGCCCCAATAATATATATATATATATATATATATAAGTGAAACAAGCAAATCATGACATGATGTATAGAGAGGGATCTCATTTTCATTGAAAATTAAATCAATACCTCTCTGTTGAGTTGCACTGGGGAAGCAGTGTTTGTGATGTGTGATGGAGACTATTAATTTCTCTTTTAAAGCATCTCTGTCCTTTGAATTATTACAATGAGCAGGTGTATCATTTGTAATTTAAATGAGTAAAATTTTCACAAAAGAATAGTGATTGAAGAATATTGTTCTCAGGAAAGACTGAGAGCTGGCTAAGACTGACACTGGCTTGTCACTCTGTTAGTCCTCACAGATGGCAACAACCCTGGTGGCCATCACCGCTGGGGCCTGCGCCTCAGCTTTCCTAATCCAGAAACTGGATCTCTTTTTTCTTTCCACATAAGTCTTGGGGCCTGACTACTAGCAAACCTGTAAACATGAATACATGACTAGAACACTGATTTATTGACAAGCAATGGGAGGAAAATGTCTCCAGTTACTAAGACATGTGTCAGATCTGGTATCGGGGTACTCAGAAATTATCATGAATATTAAAAATATATTATGGGGACTATTTCCGCCAAGTCGTGAAGCCATCTTATGAATGACTCTGGCCCCACTATCACAGCTTTTAGCTTTCTGGCTATTTGGAAGACAGCTTGGCATGTGTAAGTGCTCAGGAAGGTGCTTTTGAATGGATGATGCTTCTCCCATCTCTCTCCCTCTTTCCCCTTTTCTCCCCTCCTTCTTTTTTTCCCTCTCTCCCTTCCCCCTGCGCCTTGCTCCCTTATCTTATTCCAGAAGATGTTTTGTGGCTTAGGTGTAGAGTTCACCTCTTTGGTGATCTGGGAACCCAGAACCTCCAAAATCGGTCTCCCTTGCACAGTCCTTGTGCTGGACAGATCTTGGCAAATGCCTATTCCTTGATTTTCTCTTTTTAGGGCTTTTGCAAAGCAATATCCTTCAATACAGGCATTAGTTTTTCATTTTTGAAGAAGAATTAGTACCTTTCCTTTACATACAACATTTTGCCCCATTCAAGTCTGTTCCCCCCCCCTTTTTTTTTTTTGGTGAGGAAGATTTGCCCTGAGTTAATATCTGTTGCCAATCTTCCTCTTTTTGCTGGAGGAAGATTGTCCCTGGGCTAACATCTGTGCCAAACCTCCTCTATTTTTTCTATGTGGGATGTCACCACAGCATGGTGTGATGAGTGGTGTGTAGCTTCCTGCCCAGGATCTGAACCCAACACCACCAGGCCAGCCCCTGTTTTCTCTTTTTTGACTGGAGATCTATTCTGTATCATAAAACTTTCGTTGAAAGCTAATTTCCACATGGACTTACTTCAGTCTTACATTTGTTGCCTCCTGTGTGAGATTGGAGAGAGTGTCACGATAGCCTTCTGCATACTGACTTGATCAGAAATTTATAATAGCAGTCTCACGATCTGGAAGTCTGAGAAAACCTGTCTTACTTTAATTAATGTCCTAATTTTAGAGTAAAAAAGTACAGATAGTGCTTTAGCTATAGAAGGAAGATTAAGGGTAACTATAGCTTTGATAGACATCCTATCCAAGACAAAGAACAAATCAGGGAAATGTTTAGTTACCGAAACCAGTGGACACATGACAGAAATGGGTCGTTAATGTTCCAAAGAGTAGCTGCCTTTTAAGTTTCCTTTCTCTCTTCCCATGCTGCTAAGTTGACAGAGGAAAAGCAACAACAATCTTTTTTTTTTTTTTTTTAACTAGGGAACGCAGTGGTCTCCTGTACTGTGCTATGAAATCTGAATAAGCTCAACCCCTAAAATATTTCTCTTTATATACTAAAGCACTTTTTTTAAAGCACCATCAATCTGAACGACAACTTTTTCTTAAAAACCTGAGCTGCTCAGCAGACACAAATAGGAATTTAGTCCTGCTAGGAATGAAATCGTCGGCTTACTTGTGGCAAGACTTTGACATACTAGTTCAGCCCTGTTTCCAAAGGACGGCAACATTACCTTTCAATGGCGACACGGCTCTGAAATAGCTGGAATGCTAAAGACTTACCCTGAGTGGAAGTTGGACTTCCTCTACTGTTCTTTGTTCTTAACCCTGCACCACATCCTCAGCTCACTGCCAATGCTCTTGGGGCCTCATTTCATGGCAGCCCCTTTTTCATCTGAGCTAGTCTTTAAGATGCTGCTGGTTCCTATCTCTGAGTTCCTATGGGGATTCAGATCAGCAATCTTTCACTGCTATACCATATGATGTAGTAGTTACTAACCAGATGTGGCTATTTAAATTAAAATTAAATAGAATTAAAATTTATGCCTCAGCTGCATGAGGCACAGTTGAAGTGCTCGTTGGCCCCACGTGGCTCGTGGCTGCCATATTGCCTAGTGCAGAGAACCTTCCATTATCGCAGAGAGTTCTACTGCACAGTGCCTCCATTCTGTGTCTTCTCTTGGATGGGGACAGTTGCCATTCTGCCACTTTTATAGCTGTGTCCCTGGGGTCTAGCTCAGTACTTTGCACATGGCGCACGTTTAAATGCATGAAATGATTGAATGAAAGAATGGTCGTTGCCATTAGCAATGTTCTTTCTTAGTCTCCTTGAAGCTTTTCATGAATTAATTCTTATTCTCACTTAATGTCTCAGTTTAGGTTGTACTTCCTCAGGGAATCTTGCCCTATCTGATCCACCATACAGGGTTAGATACTCCTCTCGTAGCTTCGGACTTTATACTTTTACAGTGAGACTTTCAATACTTTAGTAGCTAACTGCTTGCTTTTTGGTCTCTCCTCTAAACAAGAAATTCCTTGAGGGTAGAACCCTTAACTTCTTTTCTCTGTTAACACCTTATCCTTAACTTCATGTCTCCACAACACAAGCAAGTGCCTGGAAGATAAACTGGGTAACTGAAGAAATCTCTTTGCCCTTTAAGATTTGCTCGAGGCTACAAAGAATGGAATCTGAAAGCGCTTAACTGCCTTTCAGAATCTTTCTTAGAAATATACAAAAACTATGCATATAGTTAAAGAGAAATAAAAGATGTGTACATAAAACCTGCTGTGACCTCAGGCTGTCCTTTGGTTCTCTTATCAGATTAAGGCAGCAGGACTCAATCTAGATAAAACTGTGAACAGGAAGTAGTTACAAGCACTTCCTCCCAAGCCTCAGTGGAAATGTTGGCTACCTTCACTTTCTGTTATGTGCTCTCCATTCCCCAATACCCCATACCTGCTCTGTGACTAGTTAAAGACCAAGGGTATGAGTGAAAACGCAAAAAACCAGTTGATAAATAACTGAATATCGTGTAGACTTTTAAAAGTTATTTCCTAACTTGGTTTTAGAAAAAATAAACTTACCAAAGCAGTTTAACTAAAGATTTTATTGAGAGTTACTCTAAATTGGTGCTCCTCAAATGATAGAAGACAAATAAAAATCACCTGTAGCATTTGCTGAGTCTTGGGTGCTTGATTTCGTCCCCCCGAGATTTGGTTGAGTAGATGGGGGGTGGCGAGAGGGGCTGGGCGTTTGAGTTTCTGTCATTCAGCCCATATGTGCCCTGCAAAATCTCTCTGAAACTAGAGTTGATTTTCCTCCATCTTCTTTCATAGAAAAGGGATACTTTTCACTTCACATTTCTTATTATATGGTTCAGTAATTATGTGCAAGAAAAATCCAGATGTATAAATCAGATCAGATGAGGTAAAATTTTGGGGATTTCCAATTTTGGCCAGGCCAACGACTCTTTGCTGCATGAAATCTCTTGATTTTTAACCTTCCCTGAAGCAGTTGCTTATCATGGTGGCAGTGTTCTAATCATTTGGATTTATAATCAGTAGGCTCTTAAAGAAAGCTTGTCCTGTTTCTACTGTGCACACTGCTTCCTGTACCAGCCGCAAAAGCATCTTCAGTCTCATCGTTCTTCTCTAAGGGTTTAATGAATAAATAGGGCTGCAACTACTTCAGACCTGGTTATTCACTCTGGGGAGCTTTTTTGCTTTTGTCTTCCTTCTTTTTTGCTCAAATCTCAGAACATTTTGGCTTTGGCCTTGATAAGAAAGGCTTATATACTTCCAGATCAGTTCCATTTCCCTGAAAATTTAAGGTTTGCATTGTTCACTCTCTCTTTCAGATTGCCACAAAAAGAGTCAAAGAATTGAGAGAAAATCCAAAGGAGAATCTTGTGGGTGGCTGTTTTCCACAGTGACTGAGTGAGAAAATTGCCTCGTTCCTGGATCAACAAGGGACGTTTGAGAGAATAGATCAGGGGAAAGACTGCCCAAGAGACAGCTAAGGTGTCAAGTCTTAAAATATAATTCACGAGAAATTATTTTCATTTCAAATGAGAAGGTCAATGCCCAGGGAAAAGACGTCATATTTAGTTTATTTCTTTCTCTAAAATAATCAGTATAACCTGGATCTCCATTTCTGTAAAGTATAAAAAGAATAAATCTTATCCAACTAATTTAGTTTCACTCATTCTAAACACAAAATAAAACTGCAGATTTAGGAAGGATTTTGAATTATTTGAAAACTTCCATTTCCTAGGTCAATGCAGAAGCAAAGAACGGCCCAATGTATCTTTGAGGGAAAGAAAAACGTGAACATAAAATAGCACCTTACAGAAACCTCCACATTTCAAGGCAGTCTCTTTGAGGCAGCCTAAATATTCCAGCCTCAGTGGCCCCACTAATCTAGTGCAAGAATACATCAAGAATTCAACTAAAATGTAAAGATTTATAATATCCGTTCCTCTACTGTGTAACACACATGCAAATACTATACAGAGTTTTTCTTCCTCTCTCCACTTGATTGACACCATGAGTTGCTCTAGTTGAGAAATTTTTACCTGACATCAAAAGACAACTAGGCTGCTAGCTATCATTCCTATATCATTTAACTCTGAGGGTTACTTTCTGTAATATGTTTTATAAGAGAATGACTAGGACTTCTGCTGTCAGCTTTGATAGAGTAGCTTGTTATCTATCAATCTATCAAACAGCCCTTGGGCTGCCCCAGTGGCGGAGCAGTTAAGCACACACATTCCACTTTGGTGGCCCAGGGTTTGCCGGTTCAGATCCCAGGTGTGGACAGGGCACCGCTTGTCAAGCCATGCTGTGGTAGGTGTCCCACATATAAAGCAGAGGAAGATGGGCATGGATGTTAGCTCAGGGCCAGCCTTCCTCAACAAAAAGAAGAGGATTGGCAGCAGTTAGCTCAGGTCTAGTCTTCCTCAAAAAAAAAAAAAAAAAACCACCACCAACAAAAAGCCCTATCAACCCTATCACCAAGAAAAACCATAAATGCTGAATAAAGTGTAAATTAAAAAAAACACACAGTTGTTTGAAGGCATCAAAGGGCAATCAAGGAAACCAGGCCTTGTGGGATCACATCAAGGAGATGTGTTGAGATGATACTTTGCTCTGCTTTTCCCTTTGAGACAATCACTGATTCTTAAGCAGCACAGATCACAGCGGCTGAGCAGAAAGTGGTTCACTTTTGGTAGTCTCAGAGGCCTTTGAAGAAAATAAAGAGAGTTCAGAATCATAAAGGCTGACAAGATTTGAAAGACTGAGATCCTGAATGAAAGTGAATCTCAGAGAAGTTGCTTTTCCCCTTGGACCATTCACCAGTTCCTACATTGAATGGTGCAGGGGCCAGAAATGAAGGGGAAAGCAGCCGCTAAGAGGCACAGCACAAAGCAGCCCTTTCAGTAGTCTTACGGGGCTAATGATGCAAAGGTTGGAGTTTATGTTTTGCTAAGAAGGAGGGTATCTAATAATCACTCCAGGCTATCCTTAGATATCCTTGAGAAGATACAATCTGGGATCAAAGGAAAACCAAAATGAATAAAACCAGACAAAGAATAGAATCTATCTTGAATCATCTCAACCCATTGATTGATTCGTGATCTCTCCCTCTCAACCACCTAATAGAAGACAACTAAATCCTCCCTGTAGAAAAAGAATGTCATCCAGAGTCCCTGAAATTTTTCATAGATAATGTCCAGCATTCAAGCAAAAATTATAATGCATGTCAGGAGACGTCCAAAAGACCAAAACCAAGACAAAAAGCCCACTAAGATCTACTAGTGAGGTAGATGTTGAAGTTTTAGGATCTAGATTTGATAGTAACACTGACAAATATATTCAAATGATAAGTGATAGGATGGAGAATTTAGCCAGAGAATAAGGATCTATAAAAAAAGCCAAATGATAATTTTATATTTGAAAAGCATATTAACAAAAATGAAGAATCCATCAGATGAGTTTAAGAGCAAATTTGACCCAGCAGAAGAGATATTTGGTGAAGCAGATGCTAGGTCAGAAGAAAATATCCAAACTAAAGAACATGTGGAAAGACAATAAAAAACACAGAATGTAAGAGACATATGTGACATAGGTACAAGATCTAAAATGTGTATAATTGGAGAAAAGAAGAGGACAAGAGCAACATTTGAAGAAATAGTAAAGATTTCCAAAACGTGAAAGATTCAAACCACTGATTCAATAAGTTCTATGAAGCCCATCAAGAAGCTCAACCAAAGAAATCCACATACACATATCATGGTAAAACTGCCAAAGATGAAAGAAAAAGAGAAAGTATTTCTATTGGGCAGAGGAAAAGATCCAGCACCTGCAAATGAGTAACAATAAGACCAAGAGCTGATTTTCCGACAGAAGTAAAGGAAGACAGAAGACAAGGAAATAGTATTGCTAGAAAGCTGAAGGAAAATAACCGCTAATCTCAAATTCTGTGCTGAGTCAAAAGACTTTTTAAAAATAGGGATAAAATAAAGACATTTTTGATAAACAAAAAAAGAGAGAATTTATTACTATTAAAACTTCACTAAAAGAAATACTAAAATACTTCTTTATTCAGATAGGAGATGAAAAATAAAGATAAATGAAAACATAAATATATCATAAATCTAAGTGAATATTGACTATTTAAGACAATGATAATGTACTGTAAGGTTTAAAAATATTTAGAATTAAGATACATGTCAAGAATAATAAAATATTGGTAAGGAAGGTAAATAGAATTGAAGGGTATGTTTGTCTTTGCATTGTCTGAGAAGTGGTAAAAGTTCTAGTTTTAATATGTGTGTGTACACTAATAAAGAAAAAATGTGAAAAAATTACTTGATTAACCCAAGGCAAGACAGGAGAGAAAGAGGAAAAAAAAATTGATGGCACAAATGGAAATAAAATAGTAAGAAGAATTCCAATATGTTAGCAATAAAATTTTATTGGATTAATACTCTGATTAAAAGACAAATATCATCACATCGGATAAAAACACAAAACCCAGCTATACGCTGCTTATGACATAAATATAAGAACACAGCACAGTTGAAAGTAAAAGGAAAGTTAAATCACAGAAATGCTAGCCAACAGAAAGCTGTCATAACTACACTAATAACAGGCAAAGTAGCGTTTAATGAAAGAAACATTGCTAGAGATAAACAAGGGAATTCCATAATGAAAAAAGGGCTAATCTATTAGAAAGATATAACATTTCTAAATTTGTAGGCTTCTTTGAGTTTAAATATATATAAAGAAAGTCCAACAGAACTACAAGCAAAAATAAACAAAGTCTACAATCATAATGGAAGGTTCTAACATATCTTTCTCAGTTATAAATTTCAAAAAGTGCATACAAATTGATAAGAATATAGAGGATTTGAATAACGCAAGTAACAAAACTGACCTACATGACATATGTAGAATATTATGCCTCAGATTTATTAATACACTATATTTCCAAGTACATAGGGAATTCTTATCAATAAAGGGCCATAAGGCAAGTTTCAACAAACTCCATAAAATTGGAATTTTTATCCTCTGGCCACATTAGATATAAGCTGGAATAATTAAAAAATTCTTAGGAAATCCCTAAATACTTATATATTAAGCAATCTCCCTGTAAATCACCCATGGCTTCAAAAAGAAATTGCAATAGAAATTAGGACATATTTTGAACTGAATGATAATAAAATATGGTATATCAAATCCTGTGGGCTCCAGACACAGCTGTGGTTAAGGAAATAATTATAATCTTTAACTCCTAAGTTAGAAGAGAAGACTGAAAAACAAGGATATAAGCATCCAACTCAAGAAGTTAGAAAACGAATTTGTATTGAAGCAGGTAGATGGAAAGAAACAGTAAAGAAAAGGGAGGAAACGATGGAGCAAAACATTATATATAATAGGAAAATTCAACAAAGCCGAAAGCTGTTTTTTGAAAATATGAACAAAATTGATAAATTCCTGCTATTACCGATTTAAAAAGTACAAAGTCACGAATTACCAATGTTAGAAATTAAAAATAAAAAAGGAAACCCACTGGATATCACTCCAGATGCTGCAGGAATTAAAAATATGAAAGGAGGAAATTACGGACAACTTCGTGCCAACAAATTTGGAAATTTAGAAGAGAGGAACAAATTTCTTGAAACGAAACTTGTCAAAATAACAAAAAGAAACAAAATTTAAATAATTCTATTTTTACAAAAGAATTTAATTAGTAAGTTAAAGTCTTCCTACCAAAAAAACCAGAACAACAGCGACAACAAAAACCATTGCAGGCCCAAATAGCTTCATTAGTAAAATGTTTCAAACATTTAAGAATAAAATAATATTGTTTTATACATACTCTTTGAGAAACTAGAAACAGAGAAAAGGCTTTGCAACTTGTTTTATGAAGCCAGTCTTACCTTGGCACCAAAACTTAAGGACATTATAAGAAAGTAAAATTATAGATCAATCTCTCCCATAAATATGGATACAATATTCATAAACAAAATAGCCAATTTAACTATAGATAGAGAAGATAATTCATCAAGAGAAAGTTGGAATTATTCATAAAAGCTTGGTTTTGCCTTTGAAAATCACTTAATATAATCTACTATATTGTTGGGATAAAGGAGAAAAAAACCAAATAACCATTTCAGTTGTTTCACAAAAAACATTAGATACAATTTAGCATCTGTTTATAACGAACGCTTCCAGCAACATGGGTCAAGAAAAGAACTGCCTTAATGTGATAAAGGATTATTTACAAAAAATACACGTAGAAAATATCATGCTTAATGGTTTTAGGTCAAAAATATTTCCTTCAAGATCAGGACTAAAGTTTTAACCAATGCAATAAGGCAGAAAAAAGTTAAAAGCTATTAAGATCTGAAAGGAAGGAATAAAACTATTATTTTTCTCAGAAGGCATGATTATGTACATAGAAAATGCATTTAAAATCTACAGATAACTGATAGAATTAATAGGTAAATTTATCATGGACTATAAATTCAATAAACAAAAACCAATGGTATTTCTATATACTCTCAACATAAAATAAAATTTCAAACATGTATACCATTTATAATAACATCAAAATAAAAATACTTGAAATAAATCTGGTGAGAGACTAAATTACTCTAAACATTCTGCAGGACAGTTTGGTGCTGTCTGCTAAAGTTCACATTGCATACACACCCTTACACCCAGGAGTCTACTCTTATGTAAGTACGCCACCAAAATGTGTGCAGAAGGATGCACATAGCATTGTAATTTGTGATGGACTTGTGAGCTCCAAATGCACTTATTTCCCTGGGCTATACCAGGGTCAGAAAAGAATGCATCAATCTAAAATCTTACTAAATTGGATAATTGGGCTTGGGAAGTGAAGATGGATGAAAAAGTAGTAGTGTTTCTTGTTTCTCTGTCCTTGAAGATGAATGCTGTTTGCCTAGAAACAGAAAGGAAAATCAATCCGAAATACAGCTTGTATTCCAAGATATGGAAATCAACATTGAGGGGAAAAATCTGTTCTTTAGTTTTCAGTAATTTGGTATCTTTTGTATTTTATACTCTTTTTAATCTTCAAGCTCTTGAACTTGCAAGTCATCTGTTTAAGCAATATGCTCTTTTTTTTCTTTCATTTTCTTTGCTGCTGCAAAGATCATGTTTAGACCTAAGGGTGCGTGGTCCGTGGAAAGTCTCAGTATGAGTACAATATTGAATACCTTTATATGAATGTAGCAGAAATAAGATAGGCAGCAAATATTCTGTTAAAAATAAAGAGATGTAGTGCCCTGTAAAAATTAATCAGATAAATTTCATAGAGACTAAAATGTGAAGTAAAAACATTTGGCATTTATTGACAATTTCTCAGTTCTTTTGTGCCACAAATGAAGTCTTTGCAAAAGTCATAACATCTCGAATTTCCAGTTTAGAAAGTTGTTTTTCTCATTGTGATAGGTAAGCACAATATCCTATTAGTGTGACTGTTACTCTATATGAATATTTTAACAGTGGGATGCTGGGTGGGAAGCTTATTGTAAGGGCATTATTATTGTTGTTGTTGTTGTTGTTGCTCCTACTGCTGCTGTGATCATTATTATTCGTTTTCTACAGACAAATCATGGTTTTCCTGGCCTCGGAGAGAAAGTTATGGTTGCACTCTGCTTGAATTCTTTCCCAGACAAAGAGAGAGAGCAATGATTAAATGAGCACATCTAGGTCACATTATCTGAGTTACTCTATAACCCTCTCCTGCTGCCTGGAGAGTCGTTTAGGCTGCATTCATATGGGGCTGAGGAGAGATGAGATGCAATGAGGATTCGTCCCATTCCATCTGCCCTTGACTGTTGATGGAAACGCAGCCCTTGGCCTGCTTAATGAGTTTCAGCTAATGAGACGTTTTGTTGTCTGATTGACTAAATGTCAGAAAAAATCTTTAGCTATCTTTATTTAACTTTAGATATCAGCTTATCTGGATATTATTATTCAAAAGAATAACATAATAGCTTATATGTTTTCAGCTCATAATGCATTTTTATGAACATGATGTCATTAGACTGTGAGATTCTTGAGAGGAGAGATCATAACTTGTACACCTTTGGTTTCCCAATATCTAGTACAGTTTCCTTTTCTTCCTAAAAAGAAACACTATCCTGGATTTCTAATACTATAGTTTTACCTGTTTTTGAAGCTTACGCAATTGGAATCATATGATATATACTCATTTTGGTCTAGTTTTTGTCACTCAATAACACATTTTTGAGATTCATCCATGTTGTTTCCTTTACCAAGAATTTATTCATTTCTATGACGGTGAAGTCTTCTGTTGTGTGAATGTATAAACACTTACATATGCACTATACTGATGAGGGACATTTTGATCATTAGCCGTTGTGAATCACGATGCCATGAGCATTTCTCTTGGTGTACATGTGGACAAATTTTTGTTGGGTGTGTACCTAGGCAACAGGAATTGTTGTATCATGGGTTATGTTTATGTTCAAATCTTGAAGATGGTGCCATGCATTTCCAAAGGTGGTACACCAGTTTATGTTCCACAAGCAGAAAATTAGAGTTCCTTTTGCTCCTTATCTTTGATAACCCTTGGCATTGTCAGACCTTTTAACTTTAGCTCTTCTGATAAGCATGTAGAAGTGTCTCATAGACGTTTTCATCCGCATTTCCCTGATGACTAACGAGGCTGAGCATCTTTTCATATGTTTATTGGCATTTGGATATCCTCTTTTGTGAAGTGCCTGTTCAAGTCTCTACCTTATTTTTTTCTATTAAGTTTCTGGTTTTTTTCTAATTGATGTGTCATTATAAATATATTTTGGATATTAGCCCTTGTTGGTTATATGTATTGCAAATAACTCCTCCCATTCTGTAGCCTTCTTTCCCACTCTCAGAAAAGTATTTTTGATGACTGATGTTCTTAATCTTAATGCAGTCCAGTTTGTCAACCATTTCCTTTATGGTTAGTGCTTCATGTGTTTTTCAAGAAGAAATTCTTTCCTACTGCAAGTCATGAAGATGTTCTCCTGAATTGGAATAAAGAAACTTTGTTGCTTTTACCTTGCACAGTTGTATCTGTAATCTACCCAGGATTAGTATTTCTATTATGGTTTAAGGTAGAGGTAGTTTTGCATTCTTTTTCTGTATGGTTATCTAGTTGACTCAGCATCATTGAATAAAAATATCATTCTTCCCTCATCATTCTTTATGTATCAAAATCAAGTGTCTATGCACCAGTGAATGTGTTTCTGCATTTTCTGTTCTGTTGTATTGCTCTCTTTTTCTGTCCTTGCACCGATAGCACCAGTCACAATTACTATAGCTTTATAATACATATATGTCTTGACATGCCAAGAGCGCATCCTCCTACCTTGTTCCTTTTGTTTGAGTTTGTCGTGTCTATTACTGTTCATTATCTTTTCCATATGTATTCTACGACTAGGTTCTCAATTTTGACAACGTATCTGCCAGGATTTTGATTGGAATTCCTTTAAATCTATGGATCAATTTGGGGAGAATTGAAATTCCCAAAAACACTAAGTTTTCTGAATTACAGATATAATACGCCCCTACATTTATTTGTGTCTTCCATATCTAACTTTTTTACAGTTTTCTGTGTAGAGATCTTATATATTTTTGTTAGGTTTATTCCTAAATATTGATATTTTTGGTGCTATTGTAAATAGTATCTTTTAAAATGTTCTCTTCTTTCATTGCTTGTTGCTGATATTCAGAAATACATTGATTTTGTATATTGATCAGTGTCCAGCAATCTTGCTAAACTTATTCATTAATTCTGTAACTTACCTGAAGACTCTTTCAGATTTTCTATGTGCAAAATCATGTCATCTGTAAACAGTGACAATTTTTTCTTCTTTTCCAATCTTCACATTTTTTAAATTTATATTTATTGATGGATTGTAATGGCCAGTACCAAAAATAAAATGTTGAATAGAAGTAGTGATAGCAGGCAACTCTATTTTATTCTTCTCTTTAAAGGGAATGCTTATAATGTTTCACCATTTAGTGTCAAGTAGGATTTTTATAGACTTTTTTTTATTAGTAGTTAACTACTAAAAACTCATTGTAAGAGTTTTTATTATTAATAGATGTTGAACTTTATCAAATGCTTTTTCTGCAACTATTGAGATACTCATATGATTTTTTCTTCATTTTTCTCAGTGTGCTGATTTCTTTGACTTTTTAAACCTTAAAAAACCTTGCGTCTCTGTAGTAACAGGTTTGATCATGATGTATTATCTTCTTAATTAACTTGGATTCAGTTTGCTAATATTTTATTTAATAATTTTTCATCTTTAGTCACGAGTGACATTGATTTATAATTTTTCTTTTTTATAATGTTCTTGTCAGTGTTTAAACATATGCAGTGTGCTGGGGATAATTGCTCTTTTTTTTTTCCCTATTACTTAGAAGACTGTGTAAGATTGACTATAATTACTTCTTTAAATCTTTGGTATAATTCACTGGTGACGACACCTCATCCAGGACTTTTCTTTGTGCAAAATTTTAAATCACAGATTCTTTTTCTTCAGAACAATTCGGATATTCTGTTCTTTTTCTGTTTAGTTTTTGTAAATTGTCCTTTTACATGAAGTAAATCCCATTTGATGTAAATTTTCAAATACATTAGCATACATTTGTTCATGAAATCCACTTTCTATCTTTTATAATGCCTGTGCTTATGTCCTCGTTTTCAGTGCTGATATTTAATTGTTGGTACCTTTTCTCCTTTTTCAGTGATATGCTTATCAGGGATTTATTAATTGTATTATTCTTTTAAAGAACTAACTTTTGTCTTTGTCAATCTTTTTAATTTTATGTGTTTTTTTAAATCATATTTGTTTCAGTTCTTTTCTTTATTATCTCACTTATTCTCATTTCCTTGGCTTTAATTTGCTGTTATTTTTCTAATTTCTAAAGTTAGATCATTGATTTTCAGTCTTTCTTCTTTTCTAATACACATTTTTAAGGGAATAAATTTCCCTCAAAGCACAGTATATCTACAGCTCACACTTTCCTGATGGCATACTTTTATTATCATTCAGCTCAAAATATTTTCTAATAACTGTTGTGGTTTCTTTCTTGATTCAAGGGATATTCTGAAGCGTATTTCCCAATTTCAAACATATGCTGATTTTCTAGTTCTTATTTTGTTGCTGACTTTTCATCAAATTGCACTGTGGTCAGAAAACATATACCTTGTATGGCTTCAATCAATTAAAATTTGTTACTATTTCCTTTATGGTCCAGTGTATGGTCACTTTTTAAATGAGAGATTCAAAATCATGTGTATTCTGCAATTCTTGGGTGTAGCATTCTACATATGCCAATTTGTTAATTGTTCATTTTAAATCCTTTATATCCTTACTAATTTTTTGTCTGCTGGTGCTGGTAGTGAGAAATATGTTAATATGAAACATGTTAAAATCTCCAACTATGATTTTCTTAGAGTTTCTTGTTTATTCAATTCATTTAATCATTCATTTAACAAACAACTATTTTAGATCCATCAAATTTTAGAAATTATAGACTATAAATATTATTGATATTTTTATTAATTAAGGAGAGTAGTTCTACTTTTATATGTTTCAAGGCAATGTTATTTGTTGTATACAAATTTAGAATTATTATATATTCCTATTGAAATAAACCTTTTATCTTAATGAAATGTTCATCTTTATCTTTATTAAATGCTTCTTACCTTAAAGTCTACCTTGTCTGATATTAATATAGCTACACAATCTTTCTTTTGACTAGTGTTTGTATTCTATATATTTTTTCATTCTTTTACTTTTATCTTTTTTTGAGAGCTTATTTTAAATGTGTTTTCCAAAAGCCATAATACTTATGCTATAAAAATAATCCAGTCTAAAGAGCTCTATGTTTTAATTGGATTACTGAGGACATTTTGCATTTAATGTAAATGCATCTATAGTTCATCATCCACAGTTTATCAACAAATGCAAAATTTAAAAATATAATAGAAAAAACAGAGTGAGCCAAGAGAATACATTAAAAAGTTCTCTTGATAAAGAGTTTCCCACACAAAAAAAGAATTAAAGGAGTTTATCACCAACAAACCAGTTTTACAAGAAATGCTAAAGGGAGTTATTTAAGTGGGAAAGAGAAGACCACAAATAGGAATAAGAAAATTATATTTTTTAAAAAAGCAATAAAACCACTGGTAAAGGCAAAAATACAGTAAAGGTAGCAGATCAATCACCTATGAAGATAATATGAAGGTCAAAAGACAAAAGTACTAAAATTACCCATTTCGATCATAAGAAGGTAATGGATAGACACACGAAGAAGTTAGATATGATATCAAAAACGTAAAATGTGGGAGGTGAGGAGTAAAAGAGTAGAGTTTTTAGAAAGAGATCAAACTAAAGAGACCATCAACTCAGTATAGATTGCTATATATGTATGTTATTATATATAAACCTCATGGTGATCACAAACCAGAAACCTATAATAAATACACAAAAACTTAAGAGAAATAAACCCAAATAGAATACTAGAGAAAGTCATCAAACCACAAGGGAAGAGAGCAGGAAAAGAAGAAAGGAACAGAGAAGAGCTACTAAAACACTCCTCAAAAAAGTAACAAAATGGCAGTAAGTACATACTTATCATTAGCTACTATAAATGTCAAAACACTAAATGCTCCGATCAAAAGGCATAGGGTGGCCGACTGGATTAAAAAAACAAGACCCATATATGTGCTGCATACAAGAGACACACTTCAGAACTAAAGACACAAACTGAAAGTGAAGGGATGGAAATAGATACTCCATGCAAATGTCAAAGAAAAGAAAGCTTGAGTAGCAATAGTTACATGAGACAAAATAGGCTTTAAAATAAGAACGGTAACAAGAGATGAGGGTGCTACCTAATAACAAAGGGAACAATCCAGTAAGAGGATATAACACTTGCAAATATCTATGCACACAACATAGGAACACCTAAATATATAAAGTAATTATTAACAGACATAAGATAAATAGACAGTAAGACAATAATAGTAGGGACTTTAACACTTCACTTACACCAATGGCTAGATCATCCAAACAGAAGATCAATAATGAAATATTGTCCTTGAACCACACATTAGACTAGATGAACTTAGTAGATATACACAGAACATTCCATCCAAAAACCTCAGGGTACACATTCTTCTCAAATGCACACACAACATTATCCAGGATGGATCACATATTAGGTCACAAAGCAAGCTTCAATAAATTTAAGAAGATTGAAATAATACCAAGAATCTTTTTTGACCACAAAGATATGAAACTAGAAATCAACTGCAGGAAGAAAATCAGAAAAGCCACAAATATGTGGAGATTAAACAAAATGCTACTGAGCAATGATTAGCTCAATGAAGAAATCAAAAAATATCTGGAGACAAATGAAAATGAAAATACAACATGCCAAAATTGATGGGATACAGCAAAAGCGGATCTAAGAGGGAAGTGTATATGGCCTGCTTCAACAAACAAGAAAAATCTCAAATAAACAATCTAACAGTGCAGCTAAAGAACCGGAAAAAGAAGAACAAACAAAGCCCAAAATCAGTAGAAGGAAGGAAACAATAAAAATCAGAGCAGAAATAAATTAAATAGAGGCTAAAAATATAATAGAAAAAATCAATGAAATCAAGAGCTGGTTCTATGAAAAGATAAATAAAACTGACAAGTCTTTAGCTACAAAAAAATGAAAGAAGGCTCACAAAAATGAAATCAGAAATGAAAGAAGAGAAATTACAGTGGACACCTCAGAAATACAAATAATTACAAGAGAATTCTATGAAAATATATATACCAACAAACTGGATGATCTGAAAGAAATGGATAAATTCTTAGAATAATACAACCTTTCAAAACTGAATCAAGAAGAAATAGAGAATTGGAATCGATCAATCACTAATAAGGAGATCAAAACAGTAATCAAAAACCTCACAAAAAACAAAAGTCCAGGACCAGTTGGCTTCCCTGGTGAATTCTATCAAGCATTCAAGAAGATTTAATACCTATCCTTCTCAAACTCTTCCAAAACATTGAAGAGGAGGAGGAGCTTCCTAACTCCTTCTATGAAGCTAACATTACCCTGATACCAAAACCAGACAAGGACAACACAAAAAAGAAAGTTACAGGCCAGTATCACTGATGAATGTTGATGCAAAAATTCTCAACAAAACACTAGCAAATCAAATACAACAATACATTAAACATGATCAAGTGGGATTTATTCCAAGGATGGAGGGATGGTTCAATATCCACAAATCAATCGACGTGATATGCCATACTAACAAATTGAAGAATAAAAATCACATGATCATCTCAATAGATGCAGAGAAAGCATTCGACAAGATACAGTATCAATTTATGATAAAAACTGAGTAAAACAGGTATAGAAGGGAAGTACCTCTACACAATAAAGGCCATATATGACAAACCCACAGCTAGTATCACTCTCAATGGAGAGAAAATGAAAGCTATCCCTCTAAGAACAGGAACCAGACAAGGATGCCCCACTTTCACTACTCTGATTTAACATAGTATTAGAAGTCTTGGCCAGAGGAATCAGGCAAGTAAAAGAAATAAAAGGGATCCAAATTGGAAAGGAAGAAGTGAAACTGTCACTATTTGCAGGTGACATGATTTTCTATATAGAAAACCCTAAAGAATCCACTAAAAAACTTCTGGAAATAATAAATGAATACGGTCAAGTTGCAGGATACAAAATCAACTTACAAAAATCAATTGCTTTTCTATACACTAACAACGAAGTTGCAGAAAGAGAAATTAAGAATACAATCTCATTTACAATTGTAACAAAAAGAATAAAATATTGGGAAATATACTTAACTAAAGAGGTGAAAGATCTGTACCCTGAAAACTATAAACAATTGTTGAAAGAAAGTGAGGAAGTCACAAAGAAATGGAAAGATATTCCATGCCCTTGGGTTGGAAAAATTAACATAATTAAAATGTCCATACTTCCTAAAGCAATCTTCAGATTCAATGCAATCTCTATCAAAGCTCCAACAAATTTTTCACAGAAATAGAACAAAGAATCCTAAAATTTATATGGAACAACAAAAGACCCCAAATAGCCAAAGGAATTCTGAGAAAAAAGAACAAAGCTGGAGGTGTCACACTCCCTGATTTCAAAATATACTACAAAGCTATAGTAACCAAAACAGCATAGTGCTGGCACAAAAACAGACACACAGATCAATGGAACAGAATCGACAGAACAAAAATAATCCCACACATCTATGGACAGCTAATATTCGACTAGGGAGCCAAGAGCATACAATGGAGAAGGGAGAGTCTCTTCAATAAATGGTGTTGGGAAAACTGGACAGCCACCTGCAAAAGAATGAAAGTAGACCATTATCTTACACCGTACACAAAAATAAACTCAAAATGGATTAAAGAGATTAAAGACTTGAATGTAAGACCTGAAATCATGAAACTTCTAGAAGTAAACATAGGCAGTACCTTCTTTGACATCCGTCTTAGCAACATATTTTCAAGTACCACGTCTGCTGGGCAAGGGAAACAATAGAAAAAATAAACAAATGGTATTACATCAAACTGAAAAGCTTCTGCATAGCAAAGGAAACCATCAACAAAACAAAAAGACAATCTAACAATTGGATGAAGATATTTGTAAACCATATATTTGATAGGGGTTAATATTCAAAATATACAAAGATCACATAAATCTCAACAACAAGTAAACTAACAATCCAATTAAAAATTGGGCAAAAGATCTGAACAGATATTTCTCTAAAGGAGATATACAGATGGCCAACAGGCACATGAAAAGATGTTCGACATCACTAGCTATCAGAGAAATGCAAATCATAACTAGAGTGAGACATCACCTCACTCCCATCAGAAGGGCTATAATTAACAAGACAGGAAACAACAAGTGTTGGAGAGGATGTGGCGAAAAGGGAACTCTCATACGGTGCTGGTGGGAACGTAAACTAGTGCAGCCACTATGGAAAACAGTATGGAGATTCCTCAAAAAATTAAGAATAGAACTGCCACATGATCCAGCTGTTCCACAGCTGGGTATTTATCCAAATAACATGAAAACATGGGTGGATAAACATACATGCACCTCTATGTTCATTGCAGCATTATTCACAATAGCCAAGACTTGGAAGCAACCTAGCTGCCCATCAAGGGACGAATGAATAAAGAAGATGTGGTATATGTACACAGAGGACTACTACTCAGCCATAAGAAATGATGAAACCTGGCCATTTGTGACAACATGGATGGACTTTGAGGGTATTATACTAAGTGAAATAAGTCAGAGGGAGAAAGTCAAATGCTGTATGATCTCACTCATAAGTATAAGATAAAATCAACGACAAAAAAATCATAGAAACAGAGATTGGGTTGGTGGTTACAAGAGGAGAAGGGGGGAGGATGAAAAGATAACTAGGCACACGTGGTGGTGATGAATTGTAATTAGTCTTTGGATGGTGAACATGATGTGATCTATACAGAAATCCCAATATGATGATGTACACTTGAAATTTATTTAATGTTATAAACCAATGTTACCACAATAAAACAAAGTTACTCTCGAAAAAGGGAAGTCTTGGAAAAAATGATGATTATGAAGAGGCAAGACAGCATTAAAAGCTGAAAAAAGATAAAACCAAGAAAAAGTGATAGGAGGAAGCAAAATTCTTCCAAAAATGATAGAATAAGGCCTCTGCCTGTTCTGGTACAGAGCAATAAGCAGATTAGGCTGGAGGTGTGGGAATACGTGATGGAGAAAGATAATTGTTAGGCTAAGAAGTTATATCCATTTAAGAAAGACAGCGTAGAAACAGTGAAAATACTTGACAAAGTTGTTTTACCTTTTTTTTAAAAAAAAAATGATCAAAATTCTAGCACATCATTACACCTCAAAGTTTTTAAAAGTAAAGTTTCCAGTATAACATACAAATAATGTTTGTCTTTATTTTATTTAAAAATGAAGTCCCTGGGGCTGGCCAAGTGGCATAGTGGTGAAGTTCACGCACTCCACTTTGGTGGCCCAGGGTTCCCAAGTTTGGATCCTCGGTGCAGACCTACACACCACTTGTCAAGCCATGCTCTGGTGGCGTCCCACATATAAAAAATGGAGGAAGATAGCACAGATGTTAGCTAAGTGACAATCTCCCTCATCAAAAAAAAAATAATAAAAATAAAATAAAAGTCTTAAAATCTGTTTACTCTTTGAATTACTGGCCAATAAACCATTTTTTAAGTTACTTACAAATTATTTCAATAGATCACAATTTTATAATACCATGAAAGAGTAATTGTAACTGTAAAATCACTATCCTACCCTGTTTATTTTGCTTACTCTCTTTTCTTTTTAAATTTAATGTAGTCATCTTTTTTTATATTTTTATAGCTCTCACTTTTGATATTAAATTTTTGAATTATTTTTCATTATTTAAATTCTATTTGTAAATTACAAATGAATAACATTTACTAAGCAGTTACTGTGTACAGATAGTAGTGTAATAAAATCAATTTTATGGCCATCCCTAAAGTTATCCATCCCAGCCAACTCACAGCCTTTACTCCTTGTCCATTACTAACCACTTTATACCTTTATAGAGTCCATAGGCTTTCTTCAAGGAAGTGTGTTCTACTTAGAATGTTTCTCTCTTGCTCTTGTCATTGCCAGTTGGGTGATACTATGGTCGGGATAGAATCTGAGAGCTGGGAGGACAAGGTAGAGATACAGACAAGGATGCTGCCAGCCTGAGTTCAGGATGAGCCTGGGACTGAAGAACAGAGATGGTTACTCAATCTGCTGTAGGACACTTTCCCTGCAAGGATCCCTGCATCATTTAATCTGCATGATGACCCTCTGAGAACAATGATTATTTTTATCACCCTTGTTTTACAAATGAAAAAACTGATACTCAAAGACAAAAAATTACTGGCCCAAGATAATGCAGCTGGTGAGAGGGAGAGCGAGCAACCCATCTCCAGAGTCTGTTCTCTTACCGAATATACCATGCTGCCTCTTTGAAAAGATCTAGGGCTCCAAACACAACAGATGACAGGGAGGGATTCATTGCGAGTGACCAGTGCCGTCACTGAGGAGCACATGCTCAGAAGGCAGCCCCATGGTTGAGGTTTAATGCTCTGCAGTCACCATCTTGAAATTCTTAACAATTTTATCTTTGCGTTTGTGTTTTGTAAGTTAAGACTGATGGGATAATGGAGCATGCTCTGGAGACTTGGAACCTCTGTGCCTCTGTGGGATGGGTTCTCTGCCACCGGCTCCCCTGGCCCTGCCCAGTGGGGCCTGCTGCCCTCCTCACCAGATGGGGGACCCACACAGGGAGGATGGAGCAAGACCTGTGCTCTGAGTCATGGGGTGGGCTCTACACCTGCCAGCGTCTATATACACCTTGTGGGTACCACCTGCCCAATCAACATGACATTAAATAGCAAAGAAAAAAACACCATGACAAGTGAAGAGACACTACTGGAGAAAAGTCTCTTTCCCCTTCCGTCCTGCTTTTTGAATGAGGGGCCTCACATTTTCATTTTGCTCTGGGCCTATAAATTACACAGCCAGCCTTGGTAAATGTTATTTGATGGGTTGTTTGTTGAGATCACGGGTCATTTTCTTTATCTTTTATATCTTAAGCATCATTTAAATACATTTTTCTATTTAGTATTCAAAGTACACAGTACTTTCATAGCTCCTACATACTATGTACACTTTACTGTGAGTGTTTACTGTTTACTGAGCACTGCTACACGTGTTGATTCTCTTCTGCCTCCTGGGTCCGAGAGTGGGATGGGGGAAAGAGCATCATCTTTCCTCTGCAGAGAAATAAGTGGGTGACTCAGGATATCACCCTGAATAAGTGGCTGAGCTGGGGCTTGAGCATAGGTGTTCTAGCTACAAGAACGAGAATAACAAAAACAAGAAGTTTTCTTTCCGTTGAGCCATAACTCACTTTTAAGAAGGCATCTTTTTGACTATCACACAGGAATTTTTCATGTCCTAGATTGGCCATGGGATTTCCACATTGCTTCTATAGGACAGCTACTTATTAAGTACAAGCTTTACTAACATGTTTTATTCACGCAGCATTTTGGTGCCAGTTTTACAATGTTTACAGCCACGAGCTAGAGGCAAGTAGCTGAAAGTGGGTAATTAGGACTGTACTGGGAGTTTTGGAAGTGGGTGGTATGTCCTCAAAGTCTGAACATCTGCTTGCTCTACTCAGTGAGCAATACATGACTAAGGCATTGCTGACACCGGTTACCAAAAATATGTTCCAAAGCTTCAGTTTATGTGGTTTTTGTTTTTAAAAGGACCAATGATAAAAACATAAAAATAATCTAAAATATGACTAAGTCACATGATTTGGCTTCCCCTTGTCAATTCATCCATCTTAGTATTCCATACAGCATATCAAAATGTTTGTTTAGTGGCTGGTTTGCAATAACTGCCAGGTCTGTAGTCCCCCCAGTGGACATCCACAGCTTCTTCCTCGTAAACCACTTGGAAGTCATTCAGACTGTGCACTGAGAACACAGTGTCAAGATTGCTTTTCTTTTCATGGTGCTGCCTCTTTACTAGTTATACACACTTAGGAACTCAATTCACTTATTACCTGTAGGCACCATCACCATAACCAAAAGGCAAATTATAACAAAATAATAATGTCATAGTAATAACAAAGCTGAAGGAAAATAGTGGAGTACCTTGGTTTCAAAATTATTTTTTTCCTGAATTTGCTGTTTATTTCAGAGAACACACAATAGCTGTTGGGTGCTGTTTATACTGTTTCTCAATAGAGAGCAGTGTTACGCAGTTACGCGTCCTGTGTTTGGAATCGTTGCATAAAATGAAAGGGTTGAGCTGTCACCAAGGCACTTGAACGTTACCTTCTTGTTCAGTAGAAGAGTTTGGGGTATGGGATAAAAAATAAAGCTGATTTTGCCCAAATAGGAGAGTGGAAAAGAAGTATGATAAAGAAAATTCCTTGGAATATATAACAAAATGCTCAGAATTTGAACCAACTGATCTATGGAGCACAGAGGGAAGAGTCAAGCTAGGATCATAAAACACCATTGGAGACCTGGAGATGGTAGAGTAAGACAATTTTGGCTGGTCCTACAGGATTCTAGATCTTGGAATGAAAAAGATTCCATGTAGCAATGAAGTTCTGAGACTTGCCAGTGGTCTTGCTTAGCAAATTTGAATTTGTTTGCTTGTTTTTTTTCTCTCCATCTCTCATTTTATTACAGTTAAGAGCGGCTACAGGCTCTCAGCAAACAGAGTTGGTCTATGAGGAATCAAGTAAGTCTGATGTTAGGTTCAAGTAAGCCTGGGTGATAACAGAGGATTACTCTGGATAATTAGTTTAACACCTTCTGTGGTTCAGGATGTCTATGGTCGTGGGTTTATATTGAGATGAAGAACAGCATTTCACCCAGCTCCTTACTTCCCCCGACAGACGCACACTGTGTAAATTCCATTAAAGCTCTATGGAAAAGAATTTAGCAGAAAATCTTACAGGCAGTCAAAGTAAATACAATATGAGTGAAAAGCCCTGAAGTTGCTCAAATCCCAGACTTTGACTCCTACTGTCTGCAGAAGCCCTGTACTGTATAATGTCTATGTCTGCTCAGGCTGCCCCAGGCTCCACCAGGGGCCAGCTGCTCCTCCATACAGACTTTCCTCCTGGGCCAGGCCTTCCTTAGATGCTCTCTTGCCAGCTGGTCTAGGGACCCAAGCTCAGTTCTGCTGCCACTATCCCATAGTTAGGTCTGCACTTGTCTTTGTTTGTTTTCTGTCCACGTCCAGGATGAAGAGCCTTAGTATAGAAGAAGGGGTTTTTTTCTCAGTTCCTTCCCTTTGGAAGTAAACTCTTTGACTGTAGTAAGCGGTAGAATTTACTCAGATGTACAACAATGCCACTTTGTTTGTTTCTCCAATGTATCTCTTCTTGCTTCCAAGGCCTCCATTCTTATTACGAGATCAATGATTATCATTATCACCCTTGTTTTACAAATGAGAAAACCCAAACCCAAAGAGAAAAAATAACTTTCCCAAGATAATGCAGCTGGCGAGAGGCAGAGCCAGCAACCCAGCTTCAGAGTCTGTTCTCTTACCTAATATACCATGCTGCCTCTTTGAAAAAATGAAGGTCCCAAACACAGCAGATGACAGGGAGGGATTCATGGCGTGTGACCAGTGCCGTCACTGAGGACCCCATGCTCAGAAGGCAGCCCCGTGGTTGAGGTTTAATGCTCTGCAGTCACCACCTTGAAATTCTTAATAATTCTATCTTAGAGTTTGTGTTTTATAAGCGAAGGCTAATGGGATAATGGAGCATGCTCTGGAGACTTGGAACCTCTGTGCCTCTGAGGGATGGGTTCTCTGCCACCTGCTCCCCTGGCCCTGCCCAGTGGGGCCTGCTGCCCTCCTCACCAGATGGGGGACCCACACAGGGAGGATGGAGCAAGACCTGTGCTCTGAGTCATGGGGTGGGCTCTACACCTGCCAGGGTCTATACACACCTTGTGGGTACCACCTGCCCAATCAACATGACATTAAATAGCAAAGAAAAAAACACCATGACAAGTGAAGAGACACTACTGGAGAAAAGTCTCTTTCCCCTTCTGTCCTGCTTTTTGAATGAGGGGCCTCACATTTTCATTTTGCTCTGGGCCTATAAATTACGCAGCCAGCCTTGGTAAATGTTATTTGATGGGTTGTTTGTTGAGATCACGGGTCATTTTCTTTATCTTTTATATCTTAAGCATCATTTAAATACATTTTTCTATGTGGTATTCAAAATACACAGTACTTTCATAGCTCCTACGTACAATGTACACTTTACTGTGAGAGTTTACAGTTTACTGAGCACTGCTACATGTGTTGATTCTTTTCTGCCTCCTGGGTCGGAGAGTGCCGTGGGGGAAAGAGTATCATCTTTCCTCTGCAGAGAAATAAGTGGGTGACTCAGGGTTTCACAGTGAATAAGTGGCTGAACTGGGGCTTGAACATAGGTGTTCTAATTACTTTCTAATTTCTTTCAGTTCCTCTCCTTTGGAAGTAAACTGTCTTTTGATTGTAATAAGCAGTTGAATTTACTCAGATGTACAACAATGCCACTTTCTTTATTACTTCAACGCGAGTCTTCTTGCTCTCAAGGCCTCCGTTCTTATTAAGAGAGTAGGGGGTGGGTCTTTAAGCTTACCAATTAAAAGTAAGTCAGTTTCTGGCAGTTGAAAGCTGTCTCTTGAATTTAAAGTTAACCTTCAGTCAGGATCGGTTTTGCTTCCTCCATAAGCCTCCATCTCCCCTCTGCTTCGCAGGAAGTCACCCGCATGCAGGAGAGCTTCCATTTCCTGTGGCTCTGAGGGAAGTACCTATAGTCCCAGTGCTTACCCTGGAAATTCGCTGTCCTCTGCAGAGACCCACCAGGTCACTGGATGCCCTGCTCTGGTGTCTGCTGAGATGTGCTGGCACTGCCTGGAGTTTGGGGCACCATGCTGGTCCTCGCTGCTGGAGTCCGTGGTTGCTATCCAAGCCTGTGATCCTTGGTCCCCATCTCGGGCTGCCCTGAGCCCAGCCTCCTGCAGGCCCCGGCTTAGATCAGCTCCTGCTCCCTCCACAAGGGCAGGTGGGGACTTCTGCACCCCCTGCAGGAAATCTCCAGGCCCAGACTCCTGGGGGCACTTTCTTTAGCCCAGGTGTCCAAACTCATTCTTCTGCCAATGCGACTCTGCCCACTGCATGCCAAGCAAGAGACTTCTCTGAAGGTCTATCAGCCTCCCTAGGTGATACTGGGGAAGTAAGGATTGGGCCACTGTGTTCTCAGAGTTCCAATAATCTGTTGGGTTTTGCTTTTCCTCCCTGCTCATAGGACTTTTGGGCCCGAGGAAGCAGTTGGGACTGGCCCCCACGGCGCTCCTCTCTCCCCGACTTCATCTCCGACCAGAGCTGCCTGGCCATTGCATCTCCGTCTTCCCTCGCTGCCCCTCCCTGTTTGGGGCGGTAAAGGCAGAAAAGAATCAGAGAAAGGAAAAAGATTACCAAGACGTGGGAAGTACTGTAGGATGTGTTTCAAAAATACTTGTCACATTATTTTACTTATATTCTCTGCTTTTTTGTTGAACCGATGGCCGAGTGAGAGGGTTCCTCCAGCCTCTATTTAAGAAGTAATGGTGAAACCCTTGGTCCTTCTCGCCTCTCCCATCTCCCAGCTCCGTTCCCTGTGCTCCTCCCCTGTCCAAGCTCCAGTTATGGTTGTTAACCACTTTCTGAGATGACAGACCGATGAATCCTGCCAAATACACCCCAGTTGATAATTAGCAGTGTTAATCTGAGCTTAAAATATATACAATTATATACGGAATTTATTCTTTAGTTTTCTAACAAAGTTAAATATAAAAGTGGGGCAATTTTTGAGGTCCTTTATGAAAAGAAGAAAATGCTTCTGATCACTCCTAATTAAGCCCATACATAAGTTTTTCCTACTCTTTTTGACTCAATAGGCTTTAGGAGTAAGAACTCAAGTACTGTTGGGGAAGAGCCCTCCAGCTGCTTTTCCTGATTCAGAGTCCACAGATGCTGAAGTAACAGTTTGAGAAAGACTAAGCTAAAGTTTTTTTCAAGAAGAAAAATATTGCTCAGAGAAAGTACAAATTAATCATGTAAATAAGTAGAGAAAAATACTATTTAAAAGTCCAAGAGAACAGATTTTTTTATACTGTATCCCAGAATCAGCCACTCACGTGCATGTAATTGATGTGCCAATTTCACTCCATCTTACTCTAGTCTAAAACAGTCCACTAATGAGCTATTTTTGGCAATATGGTTGACATACGCTGTCTTGTTCAATTTGGGCTGCTATAATAGAATACCATAGACAGGGTGGCTTGTCAACAACAGAAACTTTTATTTCTCAGTTATGGAAGCTGAAGAAGGACTGAGAAGTCCAAGATCAAGGCGAAGGCAGATTTGCCGTCTGGTGAGGGCCTGTTTCCTGGTTCATGGGTGGCAGTCTTTTTGCAGGATCCTCACATGGTGAAGGGGAAGGGGGAGGTCTCTGGGGTCTCTTTTATAAGGCACTAATCCCATTCATGAAGGCTCCAGCCTTGTGACCTAATCACCTCTCAAAGGCTCCACCTCCTGATACCATCATATTAGGGATTAGGTTGCAACATAGGAATTTAGGGGACACATTTAGCCTATCGCACATGTGTGGTAGGATCTGCCTGGACCTAAGAGTTGCAGAATTCTTATTCAAATCCCTGCTCACCGAATAGTAGCTGTGTGACTTTTGGTAAATCACTTGATTTCTCTGTGCCTTAATTTCCTTCTTTTTTATACTTATTGTGGTAAGAACACTTAACATGAGATCGACCCTCTCAATAGATTTTTAAGAGTACAATACATTTATCGTTATCTATAGGCACATTGTTGTAATGCGGATCTCTAGAATTTATTCATCTTGCGTAACTGAAATTTTATGCAAGTTGATTCGAAACTCTCCATTTCCTCCTCTTCCCAGCCCCTGGCAACTATCATTCTGTTCTTTGCTTCTTTGAGTATGACTATTTTAGATATCTCATATACGTTGAATCATGTAGTATTTGTTTTTCTGGGACTGACATGTCACTTGGCATAATGTTCTCAAGGTTTATCCATGTTGTTGCATATTGCAGGATTTCTTTTTTTGTTGTTTGAGACTAACCAATGTTCCATTGTATATATATATACCACATTTTCTTTATCCATTCATCCATCATCGGACATTAAGGTCGTTTTCACATCTCAGATATTGTGAATGGAGCTGCAATGAACATGAAAGTGCTAATATCTCTTCAAGATCCTTATTTCAATTCTTTTGGATAAACACCCAGAAGTGGGATTGCTGGATCATATGGTAGTTCTATTTTTAGTTTTTTGAGGAACTTTCATATTGTTTTCTATAGTGGCTGCACCATTTTGCATTCCCACTGGCAGTGTACCAGGGTTCCAGTTTTTCTACATCCTCACCAACACTTGTTGTCTTTCGTTTCCTTTGCTTATAGACATCCTAACAGGTGTGAGGTGATATCTCATTGTGGTTTTGATTTGCATTTCCCTGATGATTGGTGATGTGGAACATATTTTCATATACCTGTTGGCTATTTGTATATCTTCTTTGGTAAAAAGCCTATTTAAGCCTTTAATCCATTTTTAAATCCAGTTTTTAATTTTTTTTTGCTATTGAGTTGTAGGAGTTCCTTATACATTTTGGAAATTAACCCCTCTTTAGATATATGATTTGCAAATATTTTCTCCCATTTTGTGGATTACCTTTTCATCTGTTGATTGTTTCCTTTGCTGTGCAGAAGCTTTTTAGTTTGATGTAGTCCCACTTGTTTATTTTTGTTTTTTTTAATCTATGTTTTTGGTGTCATATCTATGAAATCATTGCCAAGACCAGTGTCATGAAACTTTCTCCGTATGTTTCTTCTAGAAATTTTGCAGTTTCAGGTCTTACATTTCAGTCTTTAATCAGTTTTGTGTTGATTGTTATGTATGTTGTAAGGTAAAGATCCATTTTCATTCTTTTGCATGTGGATATCCAGTGTTCCCAATACTATTTGTTGAAGAGACTACCCTTTCCCAATTGTGTATTCTTGGCACCCTTGTCAGAGATAATTGACCACATATTTGTGAATTCATTTCTGAGTTCTCTATTCTGCTCCATTGGTCTATACGTCTTTCTTGATTCCACTACAATACTGTTTTGATTATTGCAGCTTTGTAGTTTATTTTGAAGTCAGAAAATGTGATTCCTCCAGCTTTGTACTTGCTTTTCAAGATTGTTGTGGCTATTCAAGGACTTTTGTGGTTCCATATGAACTGTAGTGTTTTTTTTCTATTTCTATAAAAAATGCCATTTTGATTTTTGTTAGGGATTGCATTGAATCCGTACATAACTTTGGATGGTGTGGACGTTTTAACAGTGTTAAGTTTTCTAATCTCTGAAGGTGAGATATCTTTCCATTTATTTGCATCTCCTTTAATTGTTTTTTTAATTGAGTTCATAATAGTTTACATCATTGTGAAATTTAAGTTGTACATTATTTCTTGTCTGTCACCATATAAGTGCTCCCTTTCACCCCCGTGCTTACCCCCAGCCCCTTTCCCCTGGTAACCACTGAACTGTTCTCTTTGTGTGTGTGTTTGTTTATCTTCCGCATGTGAGTGAAGTCACATGGTGTTTGCCTTTCTCAGTCTGGCTTATTTCACTTAATATAATACCCTCCAGGTCCATCCATATTGTTGCAAATGGGATGATGTTGTCTTTTTTATGGCTGAGTAGTATTCTATTGTATACATATACCATATCTTATTTATCCAATCATTGGTCACTAGGCACTTGGATTGTTTCCATGTCTTGGCTATTGTGAATAGTGCTGCTATGAACATAGGGCTACGTAGGTAACTTTGGATTGTTGATTTCAATTTGTTTGGATAGATACCCAGTAGTGGGGTAGCTGAGTCATATAGTGTTTCTAGTTTTAGTTTTTTGAGGAATCTCTATATTGTTTTCCATAGTGCCTGCACCAGTTTGCATTCCCCTTAGCAGTGTATAAGGATTTCCTTTTCTCCACACCCTCTCCAACATTTGTTATTTTTAGGCTTAGTAATTACAGCCATTTGAACAGGTGTAAGGTAGTATCTTAGTGTAGTTTTGATTTGCATTTCCCTGATGATTAGTGATGTTGAACATCTTTTCATGTGTTTATTGGCTGTCTGTATATCTTCTTTGGAAATATGTCTGTTCATATCCTCTGCCCAATTTTTATTGGGCTGTATATCTTTTTGTTGTTCAGTTGTGTGAGTTCTTTATATATTATGGAGATTAATCCCTTGTCAGATATATGATTTGCAAATATTTTCTCCCAGTTTTGTGGGTTGTCTTTTTGTTTTGATCCTAGTTTCTTTTGCTTTGCAGAAGATCTTTAATCTGATGAAGTCCTGCTTGTTTATTTTTTCTTTTGTTTCCCTTATCTGAGAAGACATGGTATTTGAAAAGATCCTTTTAAGTTCGATGTCAAAGAGTATACTACCTGTATTACCCTTCCAGGAGTTTTATGGTTTCAAGACTTATCTTCAAGTCTTTGATCCATTTTGAGTTTATTTTTGTGTATGGCATGAGATAGTGGTCTACCTTCATTCTTTTGCATGTGGCTGTCCAGTTTTCCCAACACCATTTATTGAAGAGACTATCTTGTCTCTCTTGTGTGTTCTTGGCACATTTGCCAAAGATTAGCTGTCCACAGATGTGTGGTTTTATTTCTGGGCTTTTAGTTCTGTTCCATTGATCTGCGTGTCTGTTTTTGTACCAGTACCATGCTGTTTTGATTACTCTGGCTTTGTAGTGCATTTTGAAGTCAGGGATTGTGATGCCTCCAGCTTTGTTCCTTTTTCTCAGGAT
The DNA here is from genome assembly GCF_021613505.1 of Equus quagga. Lineage (NCBI taxonomy): Eukaryota > Metazoa > Chordata > Mammalia > Perissodactyla > Equidae > Equus > Equus quagga. The sequence continues at coordinate 56,576,162 of NC_060282.1, forward strand.
TGCTTTAGCAATTTGGAGTCTTTGGTTGCCCCATATGAATTTTAGGATTCTTTGTTCTATTTCTGTGAAGAATGTCATTGGGATTCTGATTGGGATTGCATTGAATCTGTAGATTGCTTTGGGTAGCATGGACATTTTAACTATGTTTATTCTCCTGATCCATGCATGGAATCTCTCTCCATTTCTTTATGTCATCATCTATTTCTTTCAATAATGTCCTATAGTTTTCATCGTATAAGTCCTTCACTTCCTTGGTTAAATTTATTCTTAGATATTTTATTCTTTTTGTCATGATTGTAAATGGAATTGTATTCTTGAGTTCTCTTTCTGTAAGTTCTATATTAGAGTATAGAAATGCAACTGATTTTTGTAAGTTGATTTTGTACCCTGCTATTTTACTGTAGAATTGATTATTTCTAACAGTTTTCTGATGGATTCTTTAGGATTTTCTATGTATAAGATTATGTCATCTGCAAACAGCGAGACTTTCACTTCTTCTTTTCCTATTTGGATTCCTTTTATTCCTTTCTCTGACTTAATGGCTCTGGCCCATACCTCCAGTACTATGTTGAATAAGAGTGGTGAGAGTGGGTAACCATGTCTTGTTCCTCTTCTCAGAGGGATGGCATTCAGTTTTTGCCCATTGAGTATGATGTTGGCTGTGGGTTTGTCATATATGGCTTTACTGTGGTGAGTTAATTTCCTTCTATCCCCATTTTGTTAAGAGTTTTTATCATAAATTGCTGTTGGATCTCATCAAATGCTTTCCCTGCATCTATTGAGATGATCATGTGGTTTTTATTCCTTATTTTGTTAATGTGGTCTGTCATATTGATTGATTTGCGGATGTTGAACCATCCCTGTATCCCTGGTATAAATCCCACTTGATCATGATGTATGATCTTTTTGGTGTATTGCTGTATTCAGGTTGCTGATATTTTGTTGAGGATTTTTGCATCTATGTTCATCAGTGATATTGACCTGTAGTTTTCCTTTTTTGTGTTGTCCTTGTCTGGCTTTTGTATCAGAGTGATTTTGGCCTGGTAGAATGTATTGGGGAGCATTCCATCTTCCCTAACATTTTGGCATAACTTGAGAAGGATAGGTATTAAATCCTCTCTGAAAATTTGGTAGAATTTCTCCAGAGAAACCACCTGGTCCTGGTCTTTTATTTTTTGGACTGTTTTTGATTATTGTTTCAATCTCTTCGTGATTGGTCTATTCAGATTATCTATTTCTTCTTGATTCAGCTTTGGGAGGTTGTAAGAATCTAAGAATTTATCCATTTCTTCCAGATTGTCCATTTTGTTGGCATTTAGCTTTTCGTGGTAGTCTCTTACAATCCTTTGTATTTCTGTGGTATCTGTTGCAATTTCTCCTCTTTCATTTCTAAATTTCATTTATCTGAGCTTTCTTTCTTTTTTTGTTTGTAAGTCTGGCTAGAGGTTTGGCAATTTTGTTTATCTTCTCAAAGAACCAGCTTTTTGTTTCATTGATTCTTTCTACTACCTTTTTGGTTTCAATTGCATTTATTTCTGCTCTCATGTTTATTATTTCTCTCCTCCTGCTGACTTTGGACTTCGTTTGCTCTTCTTTTTCTACTTTAGTTAGGTGTAGTTTGAGATTGCACATTTGGGATTTTTCTTGTTTGTTAAGGTGAGCCTGTATTGTGATGAATTTCCCTCTCAGGACTACTTTTGCTGCATCCCATATGAGTTGGTATGGCATATTATCATTTTCATTTGTCTCCAGATAGCTTTTGATTTCTCCTTTAATTTCCTTAATGATCCACTGGTTGGTCAATAGCATGTTGTTTAGTCTCAACATCTTTTTCCCTTTCTCAGCTTTTTTCTTATAATTTATTTCTAGCTTCATAGCACTGTGATCAGAAAAGATGGTTGTTATTATTTGAATCTTCTTAAAATTTATTGAGGCTTGCCTTGTTTCCCAACATATGGTCTACCCTTGAGAATATTCTATGCACACTTGAGAAGAATGTGTAACCTGCTCTTTTTGGATGCAGTGTTCCATATATATCTATTAAGTCCAACAGGTCTAGCTTTCATTTAATTCCACTGTTTCCTTGTTGAATTTCTGTCTGGATGATCTATCCATCTATGTGAGTGAGTGTTGAGGTCCCCTACTATTATTGTGTTATTATTAATATCTCCTTTAAATTTGTTAATATTTGCTTCATGTACTTTGGTGCTCCTGTGCTGGGTGCATAGATATGTATAAGTGTTATGTCTTCTTGGTGGAGGGTCCCTTTGATCATTATTTACTGCTCTTCTTTGTGTCTCTTTACCTGTCTTATCTTGAAGTCTATTTTGTGTGCTATAAGTATCACAACACTTGCTTTCTTTTGTTTGCCATTACCTTTGAGTATTGTCTTCCACCTCTTCACTCTGAGCCTGTTTGTCATTGGAGCTGAGATGTGTTTCCTGGAGGCAGCATATTGTTGGGTTTTGCTCTTAATCCATCTCACCACTCTGTGTCTTTTTATTGGAGAATTCAATCCATTTACATTTGGGGTGGTTATTGGTATATAAGTGCTTAATATTTCCATTTTATCACTCGTTTTCCTGTTCTCCTCTATTTTCTTTGTTTCACATCCTGTGTATTTTGATCTACCAATTGAGTTATTTAGTTTTTTTTATGCTAGGTTTGTTAGTTTTCTCCTTATTTATTATTTGTGTTTCTATTCTACTTTTTGGTTAGTTGTTATCGTGAGGTTTGTATGAAAAATCTTGTAGATAAGAGAGTCCATTTTCTGATGGCCTCTTGTTACCTTAGACGAGACCAATTCAGGCTCCTTCTTCTTCCCATCCTATGTTGTTTTTGTCACATCTTATTCCACCTTGTGTTGTGAGTTTGTGGTTAAAATGACAAGATTATCTTTGTTTTTGGTGGTTTCCTTCCTTTTATCTTTAATGTTATACTTTAATATTTGCTAACCTGTTCTGATGCATAGCTACAATTTTCTGATTTTGTCTACCTGTTTAGCTCCTTACTACAGGCTTTGTAACCCCTTTCTCCCCATTTTTTTTTTCAGGTATGAGGGCCTTCTTGAGGATTTCTTGTAGGGGAGGTCTTGTGGCTGTGAACTCTCTTAGCTTTTGTTTATCTTGGAAAGTTTTTATTTCTCCATCATATCTGAAGGATATTTTTGGTGGTTAGAGTATTCTTGGCTGAAAGATTTTGTCCTTCAAAGATTTGAGTATATCATTCCAGTTTCTCCTAGCCTGTAAGTTTTCTGCTGAGAAATCTACTGAAACCCTGATAGGTGTTCCTTTGTAGGTTATGTTCTTCTGCCTTGCTGTCCTTAGTATTTTTTCTTTGTTATTGACTTTTGCCAGTTTCACTACTATATGTCTTGCAGTAGGTCTTTTTACATTGACATATTTAGGTGATCTGATAGCTTCTTTCACATGGATTTCCATCTCCTTCTCTAAGTTTGGGAAGTTCCCTGCTATTGTTTCTTTGAACAAGCTTTCTGCTCCATTTTCCTTCTCTTCTCCCTCTTGAATACCTATAATTCTTATATCGCATTCCCTAATTGAGTCAGATATTTCTTGGAAACTTTCTTCATTTCTTTTCAGTATTAGTTCTCTCTCCTCCTCTATCTGTAGCATTTAATATGTCTATCCTCAGTTATGCTGATTCACTCCTTGATGATATCAGCTTGAGCGTTCAGAGAATTCATGCTTTATCTCATCCATTTTGTCTTTCATCTCCAATATTTCTTATTGGTTCTTCTTTATAGTTTCAATCTCTTTTGTGAAGTAGCTCCTGAACTCATTGAATTGTTTCTCTACCTTTTCTTTTAACTTGTTGGGCTTTTTGATGATAGCTATTTTGAGTTGTCTGTCATTTAGATTATATATTTCTGTGTCTTCAGGATTGATCTCTGGGTACTAGTCATTTTTCCTTCTGGTCTGGAGATTTAATATAATTTTTGATACTGCTGGAGAGTGTGGCTCTGTTCTGCATTGTGGTATTATTTGACTGCTGTTTCTACCTATTGCCACTGGATGGGAATCAAGAGCTGCATCTGAGCCCTCTGCATTTCACCAGGATCCTAGGTGCTGGAGTCAGGTGCTGGGCGGGTGGGAGGAGGGGTGCTTTCTTTCTCCTGCATACTCTTGGGGGCTTCTTGCTCTGCCCTTGCTATCTGCTCTCCTGGGATGTTGGCTTGATGAAGTCATCCCCATGATAGCTAGTCACCTCGGTAGGGGGCTTTCCCCTAGGCTTCAAAGGACCTCAGAGATCTTTGATGTTCCTATGAAGGGATGCTCCTTCCCCTCTTTCTTCCCTCTCAGAGGCCACATGCAATCCCTGGATCACAGTCTTCTGTAGAGGGAGTGAAGCTTTCTCTTACCCTGTTCCACCTCCTCCAAGCATGGCTCTAGCCTCTCCACCTTCCAACGTATGGCTGTGTGGGTCTCTCAGATGTCTTTTGTGTTGTGTGGATGTTCTTTGTTGGAATATGAATGTCTTTTTCATTGTTTCATGGAAGGGGGAGTTCACCGGGAGGGCTCACTTCACTGTGATAATGATGTCACTCCTCCTTCTTTGATTTTTTTCATCAATGTTTTATAGTGTTCAGTGTACAATTCCTTCACTTCATTAGTTGAGTTCGTGCATAATTATTTTATTCTTTTTGATGTTATTGTAAATGGGAGTGTTTTCCTAATTTCCTTTCCAGATAGTTTATTAGTGTATAGAAATGCAATGATTTTTGTATGTTGATTTTATATCCTGAAACTTTACTGAATTCATTTATTAGTTCTACAAGTTTTTGTTGAAACTTTAGAATTTTCCATATAGAAGATAATATCATCTACAAACAGGGACAATTTTACTTCTTCCTTTCCTATTAGATATATTTTATTTCTTTTTCTTGTCTAATTGCTCTGGCTAAGACTCCCAGTACTATGTCAAATAGAAGTGGCAAGTATGGGCATCCTTCCTTTCTTTCTGATATTAATGGAAAAGCTTTCAGTTTTTCACTGTTGAATATGATGTTGGCTGTGGGTTTTTCATGTATGACCTGAATTATGTGGAGGTAATTTCCCTGTGTTTTGAGTTTGTTGAGAGTTTTTAAATTTTTTTTTTATCACAAAAGGGTGTTGAATTTTATCAAATGCTTTTTCTGTATTTATTGAGATAATTAGGTGATTTTTATCCTTCATCCTATTAATGTGGTGTGTCACATTAATTGATTTTCATATATTGAACCACCTTTGCACCCCAGAGTTAAATATCTCTTGGTCATGGTCTATGATCCTTTTAGTGTGCTGTTGAATTCAGCTTGCTAGTATTTTGTTGAGGATTTTTGCATCTATATTTATCAGGGATATTGGCCTTTCCTTGTGGCACCTTTGGCTTTGGTATCAGGGTAATGCTGGCTGCATAAAATGAGTTTGGAAGTGTTCTCTCTTTTTCAATTTTTTGGAACAGTTTGAAAAGGATCTTGTGCCTCAGTTTCTTATTCACTTTCAGGAATCTTATAAAGACTAAAAGAGATAATGTACAGTGAATGTCTAGCTTGATATATGGCACATATAGATGCTCTATAAATGTTAACTCTCTTCCTCACACTTCCCTTCTTTTGTGTTACTTCATTTATCTAAAAATAGTATATCTTGTGTATTTAAAAAGAAATGGTTTAGGTTTTCCACTAATTTTGATTAGTAATCCTCAAATAAGGACAGAACGCTGTAGGCTTAGTAAACAATTAATCCTATCCTTAGCAGGGATCATAAATTTGGTTTAACTTAGAACTCTGCCCCTAGAACTCTAACATTTAACATTAGACTATAACAGCTCTAACATCAGGTTGCTTCCAGAATAAGCCACTTGGCAATATGTGAGATGTTTTCTATATCTGTATTCTAGAAACAGTGAAGCTTGTAGTATTTGGAGATACCATAAAGAACTTGTGGCAAAGGTGGCTAATTGTCCAAGAAAGATTCATTCTTTCCTTCCAAGGTACAGAATTGAAGTTGGAAGTGGCTGCCTAACAAGGGCTCACACTTCTTAGACTTCCTTCTATCTAGGAGGGCCATGTCACTAGTTTTCACTGACGGTGTTAGAGCAGAGTGCTTTCTTGTCCTTCTAACTGAGGTTGTGGAAAATCTGGATACCCTCTCCACACTTTCTTCGCTTGTCTGACAATTAGATGTTGATGTTTAGGATGACTTAGGAAACAATATCTTGAAGATGGCAGAGCTTCCATCATACCCAAGGATAAACAGTTTTTTTCCTGTGACTCATTGGAACTAATTAGCAAACACCATAATTCCAATCTCAGCCCCTACCACTGCTGCTGTCTGAGGGGAAGAACAAAGCCTTCCAATGATACCTATTGGGACCAATGGTAGGGAGTGGAGTCTGGTTCCAGGGAAAGTGAGATTGAGCAGCTGCTATGGATCAAATGGTGGAGGTGAAAGTCGGGAGAGGGAGGCCACTAGACTAAGGGTGCACTACCCAATCCACTCAGTTTATTGTAAACCAATTAGTTGGTGAATGAATAATTTGACATTGTAGTATTCTTACATTGGTCTTAGGAGCTTGGGTAATGTGATACCATTCCTGATAGATTAATATTTTCTCAATGTATTAAAAACTTCAGATTTCTGAGTCTGCAGGTTGAGAGCTACTCCTAGACAGTGATAATTTCCATCAAGACAGTGGTTATGTGTTACTTGAGAATCAGAGTTTAAAGTGAGCACTGTGAAAATAATGCAGTTGTTTGTATAAAACGTCAAGTTTAAACATAGTTAAAAGACTGAATTAAAAGAAAGTCTGTCACACAATATCTGGGTATTAAAGCCATCATCCCCTTAAAATAACTATCAATTCCTTAGTGGTAAATAAGAGATGAGTGGAGAATTTTAAAATGCCCTATTGCCAGCAGACTGCTTTCCATTCTTTTGTAATATTTCGTGTCTATAACCTTAGTCTATGTTAGTGTGCTGATTTAGAAAGTTAAGAAGATAGTAGAATTGCATCTAAAGGCACCCCATAAATTGAATGTCCATGTGATGCATCTCCACTGTAAGGAAGCCCCTTATTGGCTTTTGGAAAATACGAGTTTCTACGGTGAGCAACTGAAATAACACATAGTTCAAAGCGCTTTGTAAACTATAAAGCACTATACAAATGTAAAGTATTATTACAGTAAAGTAGGTATTTTTGTCTTTTTATTTGGGATGATTTTGAAACCCTGAAAATGTAAAACTGTGGGTCCATGATGTCACAATACCAGAACTATATTTATTCTTGCTCTAAATTTTTACACTTACTTTCTGTTTAAATATCCAAAACAACTCCCCAAACACACGTATACACACACACACTTCCTCAAAGAAACTAATTATACTATTAAATACTGAAAGCCCAAAATGATTACTGTCAAAACAACTTAAGATTGCATGGCTACCAATTCCTTTCCATAGTCGCTCAAGAAAGGGGATACATTTCTATTTTTCTGAAGTCCCCATGACTGTTGGCTATTAGTAACATCTTCAGCAAAATCATAGGTTAGCCTCAAGTCTAGATTATGGAGAATTGAAAGAAATAATTAAACATAGGGTAAGTGGTTTTTGGTAGAGCAGCCAGAAACCCTAAGTACAGTGCTAGCAGGTGCAATGATTTCTTTTTTTTTTTGGGAAGATTAGCCCTGAGCTAACTGCTGCCAATCCTCCTCTTTTTGCTGAGGAAGATTGCCCCTGAGCTAACATCCGTGCCCATCTTCCTCTACTTTATATGTGGGATGCCTACCACAGCATGGCGAGCCAAGCAGTGCCATGTCCGCACCTGGGATCTGAACTGATGAACCCCGGGCCGCAGAAGCAGAACGTGTGAACTTAACCGCTGCACCACCAGGCTGGCCCAGGTGCAATGATTTTGTTGTGTTGCACAATTTGGCATTGGAGTTACTGGTTTGCCACGAGGCAGCTACTGAGACTATTAAGACAGCACAGTCTGCTGCACTGCCCTCTCCAAGCTCACTGCAGGAGTAGCCAGATGTAACCATTGCTGTTGTTGAAAACTGCAAGCATTTTGAGATTTTCAATCTTTTTATTTAAACCAAGGGTTCTTCTGTGGGTGGGAGACCAAATGTTATGCAGCAGACAAAGCTAGATAGGGGAGTTGATAAGGACTGGCATTGTTATGGTGGTTTACAGTTTATTTTAGGTACATTTACACACACGGGCTCTCTATTTTCATTCTGGAAAAAAAAGAAAATAGGTTTAAATGTATGGTTTCTAAACCTTAACACATCAGAAAATGTAGACAATATCAGTTTTTATTTATTTGGTTATTAAGATTTTTAAAGTTGAGAAACACGTATCCTGTCTAGTTGTGTAAACCTGTATTTTGGTCAACAAGTAAGGAGACTCAGAGGAAAATAGGAACTCTGTTCTGGAAACTCAGCCCTGTCTCCTGTGCTGAATTCAAATCTCCAAGAGAATACAATATAGACTAAAGACAATTTATATGTGCTTCAGGGGAAAGGCACGCATAAAACAGATGAGAGCAGAAACAAACAGCAGCACCCACTCGAGGAAACTACAAAGGTTTTCGTTAGCACTTAGGGAAAAAAAAGACATTTGTTCAATTCATTGTTTAATCTTGATACTTTTGAAAGAAACATTACGTAGAAATTTCAGTTGGATTCTATAGGTGGCAGGAAGTGAAGCTGAAAATGGGAAAAAATAAAAAGTTCCATAATGAAATATCTCTTTCCTGGAAGCAAATGGAAATCTGAAGTTTTCAATCTAAACATTCTTGGCAAATGTTCTAAAAGACCCAAGGTTATCGAGCATGGTGACTGCTCTCCATCTTCCGCAGTAAACAACAGCTTTCATTTGGATAAAGTGACTTAGTCTAACTTTCTCTCATCTGGTGAATCAGTTATGACCTGAATGTTTGCTGAAAGTTAAAACACATTGGACAATAAATGTGGTGCACTGTCATACCATAATGTCTAGCCAATGAGAAAAGGACTTTCAGATTCTGCCTGAAAGCTGACAAGAATTGACATGCAACAGAATCATATCTAACGTGCATAGGGGCCCCTGGAAGTTCAGAAACCCTGGTTTCCAGTCTCCTGACAAAACCATACATGGAACTCTCTTCTGCTCCCTCCCCCGCCCTGTCCTCTTCCTTCTTTTGTGTTTTCCCTAATCCTATGTATGTCCTGCAACATCATCTTGATTTTCTCTTTATTTTAAAATTACTTGAATGAATAAAAACTCGTTGCTCCTCCTTCTGAAGCAGGAAAAGTGGGGGAAGTGGGAAGAAATTATCTTCCTTTTCTTTATTCTTTTTTCTTCCCTTCTCTCTCTTTGACCCTTTTGTTCTCTCTAATTTAGATCTATAGTGACTTGCAGTTGAAAACAGAGAGAGGAAAGGGATACTCAAGGCAGAAACTTTAGGTCTCATTTTCTCAGAGAGCACTCTCCTAAATGGCTGCCACGTTTCACCGCACTGAAAAGTCACTGGAACAGGCACCGTTGACCCCCTGCCTGCACACCTGGCCCCCTGAATCTCCCTGAAGCTGCAGTGGGCTGGTTCTGGTGTGCTGACATCTTTCCATGTCAAGCTCAGAGTGCGTTTTCTCGGGCTACTGGCTTCTTCTGCACCGTCTCAAGCAGCCCACCTGGATGGTGATGATAATGGTCAGGGTAGGGAGTGACGCTTGCTGGGAGTCCTCCCCATCCTGTAGGGCTTGATCCTGAGGGATGTTCCATAAGGTTTCTAGATGGTCCCTAGCAGACTGAGCCCCAGTTTTCCACAGTGGTAACAAGTTTGTTCATGCACACTTGATTGAAATTTCTTTCTTTCTTTTACACTTTTCCCCACTTCTTTCTTTGTGCTTTCTGGGGTCACCTTTTAACCACCTGTCCCCAAGTCCTTTGATAAAGGTCTTCCCTAGAGGGGACCCAAGTTGAGATGGTCACTGTACCAATTATTACTGAAGATAAAGGTGCTTGGAAACATTTCATTATGAACAAAATACACATTGCACCGATACATATATTTTAATGGGATTTCCTAATAGTATGCCACATTTAGATAGTGCTTTGTGGTTACTACAAGCCTTCAGACCTATTATTTAGTTTGATCCCTGGAGGTCAGTAGTAACTGCTATGATCTGTTACATCTTATAAAACAGTCTCAGAGAGGATAGATGACTTGCCTAAAGTCACAGAGAAGATCTGGAAAGAAAATTCAACGTTTGCTTTTACTATGTGTCCATATGTGTAAAATGCTATTCTATACTTAGGTCATTTATCCTTTATTGTCAAATTTATGGAAAGAAAATTTTACTAATTTTAATTTAATTGTACCTGCTGTCATTGAATTGGCTTTTTGTTTGTAGGCCTCCAAAATGGTAACATATTTGTTTCTTGCTATTCCCAGCGGGGAGTGTAAATGTGCCATTTAATGCTGTAAATTACAGCTGTGGTGCATGCCCATGTCCATGAAGCGAGTGATATACTCCAAAGGTGAGTGATATAATCCCTAGAAATAGCTCATTAACTGGGAAACTCTGTTATATAGAGTTTTATGATGCCGCTTTTCCCTCTTGTTCCCAAAGCAACCATGTAGGAGACATGAAGATGGGGGTGGATGGGGTGGGAGTGGGAGAGAAAAGATGAATTATGTTTAGCAAAAAAAGCAAATCTTGGGTGATTCATTTCAGATTGCCTCTGAAGACTGTCATCTCACAAGAAAGCCTATTCTCATAAAACCTCCCGACCCACTCTGCAGGATATTAAAGGAAAAATTCCTCCAAGATAAACACTTCATCTTTGAATAAAGCATAGCACTTATCTTACTGAAAAGACTAACTCATCAGGTCTGCAATTCTTAATGCTGAAGCCTTGAGTTAAAACTACAATGAAATTCTCAATACTTACCTAAACATTTAGGAGATAAAATTTGACACGGAGCTAGGATAAAAGTGCATATTGCCTGCGTGTCGTACATGTGAGCACATATATAATGCTAGGATTTGTCCCTAGCTTTCAACAAGTGGAATGCTCAAGTCAGTCCCTGAAAGTTTTTATAAAGCTCTCTGTTTTAAGAGTAGCTTTAGAAGCCTCTGAAAATAAATGCATAGACTCATTGTTGACAACGTTTCCAAAATGAAGATAAGTTTTATGCCTAAACCTCCAGCATATTTAACTTCCTGGTTTGATTTAAGTTACACTTTGGGTTTTGTGGGGAGGAGTGACGATGTAAACCACAAGGAACATAAAAGTCAACGGAAAGTCTGCTCCAAAAAAGAGCAAAACTCAAATATCAATCTCTTTATTAAGCAGAACTTGTACCTGAAGTCTTGTAAATTTTCGTTGAAATCTTTTAGAGATAAATTTGTCTTTATCTTCCATGAGTCTTGAAGGTTACCTGTATCTTTTTTGTTTTTACACAAAAATATTTATTTTTTAGATTTTTTATGATTGCGGTATAATTGACGTATAACATTATATTAGTTTCAGAGGTACAATTTAATGATTCAATATTTGTATACATTGCAAAATGATCACCATAATAAGTCTAGTTAACATCCATCTCCATACACAGTTACAAAACTTCTTTTTCTTGTGATGAGAACTTTTGAGATCTATCCTCTTAGCAACTTTCAAATATTCAATTCAGTATCATTAACCATAGTCACCATGCTCGACATTACCTGTACCTTTTGTCTTACTTCATTTCTAGTGTTACAATCAAATCAGAAGTAGCTCCTCTGTCTGTTTCTTCGCCTTTGATTCCTATAGGTTCTCACTTTATTTTCAAATGATCGCCTTTGTGGAAAATAATGAAAAGCCACAGTTCTCACTTTCTTGTTCTGGCTGACTTTTGATGTCAACCTGTCCTAGAAATGTGGCGAATTGGCATAAGCACACAGAGAGTTCAACTTCCATTAACATATGTGGATAATTAAGTCAAACGTTCTTTCAATTTTACTAATCAGATAGTTGCTTAATTTCTAAAATCAATTTTATGTGACTAGAAGTAAACTTCTTGAAGAAAAGATAAACATTGTCTTTCAATCCTTATATATGCTTTGGCCAAATGATATATTTTCTTTGTGATCCAACTACAGATTGTGTATACTCTCTTTTAAAGGAAGAGGATCCTAAATCTGAGTGGCTGATTTAGGAGATGATTTTATTTTCATATATCCAGCATTTCGTGATCAACTTTGTTGGTGATAATTTTAGGTCTGAATTGACCTATGGCCTAAAATGATAAATTTTGTCATTAACAGAGAGAAAAATTCTTGACTATTTTTGCTGTTTTTTAAGTTATTTAAAAAAATGTTTGTTGTTTTGTTGTTTGTTTTGGATTAGGAATGTGCAGAAGAAAATAAATTGGGACTTTGATTTCCTCCATTTCGGAAAAAGAACGAATTTGAAAGAGATTTTTATTTTTGGGAAACGTAAAGGAGAAAGAAATGTTTTAATGGAAAACTTCCAACCTCCTCTTCTTTTCATCCAGAGTCAGGAAACACTTCTAAAAATGGGATCAAATTTGACACGTATAGTTGTGTAGGAGAAAGAGAACCCAACTGAAATTAGCCTGGAGACTTCACGAAAGTCAATGTGAAAAATCTATTTTTCTCCAGATGAAGAAAGTGGAGGCTGTACATTCATATTGATAATTAATTCAAAAATTAATTAAATACTTTTTTTCTGATGTTTTATATCACTCAGAAAACTTAAATAAAGCTTGTAGGGATAAGTTGCTTTTGATATATATAAGAGTTGGATTATTTCAAATTTTAGGTTTAACAGATCAGAAGAGGTGCGAGTCCCTGTAATTCCTTTCTCTCCATGTTTTTTACTAACTGCGAGGCCTTGGGTTAGCCATGTTTTCAGTCACTTGCAATATTTTCGTAGGATCCAATTTCATTTCTAATGCTACCTGTTTGACTTAAGCTTTAGAAAAATCCCCCTTTTGTATTTGTAACAGAAAGATTATTCTTTAAAAAAGGGGAAATTTTAATTTTCATCTTCTGACAGGTAGATAGTCTTGGAACAAAAGAATTAACATCTATTTGGCAGCATAAATGCACAAGTCTCCAAGGAATCCTTCTTTGGGGAAAATATGCTTCAATCAACCTGACTGTTCTGCCAAGGAGTGAGTTCTTTTATCTTTTATTATATTCTGAGTTTGATTTCTTAGAGGAATCACTGGAGACAAGAAGGGCATCATTTTTGTGATCTCGTATTGCATGATAATGATGAAACAGTCTTCTTAATATTTAAGAATATGTCTCATACCTCTTAGTTAAATTTTAGAGGACAGCAAAGCTTTGCATTGCCTAGTGTGTCTAAAGCAACTTTGGGTCGGGAGTACTGATTTGAATTTTGTGCCAATGTTGCCACTGACTAGCCAAGTGATGCTAAGCAATACTTTAGTTTTTCTGGATCTCCATTTCTTCATCTATTACGTGATGGAGGCTGAGTTGTAACCTTCATGGTACGTCTCGTCTGTAATATCCTCTAATCCTCAGTGACTTTTTCAAACATAGAAAAGCCAATATTTCCACAACCCATGGGCATTGCTGTCAGATTCTTTAGCATTTTTCAAGTGAAGGCTTTGAATTCTATATTCAAATCAGATGTGAGAAATATTAGCGATGATGTATCAAACAGTGTTATTTTTTCCTCTTCCTGACTAATCCTTCCGGAAAAGGAATTAACATAATAGGATCCAAGTCATCTTGAACTTGGAATCCAAAGAATAGCTTCAGAAAAAATTGAAGGAGTGGGAGCTGTTTGGAGGCAGCAATAGAGATCATGGGAATGATCGAGGCAGAGTCAAAAATAGAGAAGGTTTCTTAAACAAGAGACAGTCACAGAAAAAAGACTAGTAATTGTTCCTACATTAAAAATTAAAATCACTGCATGACAAAAGACATCAGAACAAACTTAAAAGACTGAAGACAAATTGGACGATTTTTGCAATGAATGTAACTCCAAGAATTAATACTATGTGTTTGTATGCATATAGAATTTATATAAATTCCTGTAGAAAAATGAGTAAAGTATTTTTGAAAAGTAATTTGAAATATAAAACATGGAAATCATCACTAAGTATATGAAAAATGTTCAACTTTTGGTAGCCAAACATTCACAAATTTATGTTTCAGAGAAAATCTCTTTTGCTTATTAGACTGACAGATTTTAGAAAGAAGGGTAATACTCAGAGTTGCTATTGATGTGGAAAAACTAATTCTTCGTAGGACTTGAAATTAGCACAATATTTCTTGAGGTCATTTTGACAAATATATTCTATTTAACATAATAAATTATTTATGTACATTATCAAATTTTAAAAAGTTATAGATAATAATATAGGATATGTTAGGGTATTTGTAAAAAAAAAAGAAAAAATAGAGTCATATTTATTTGCTATAGTTGAATAGATAAAAGACTAAAAGTCTGTAAGCCAAAGTGAGATGATCAGTTATTACTGGGTTTTAAGATTTTGATTCCTTAAATTTTCTTTTTTTGTGTATTTTCTAACTTTTCTATAATAAATGTGCATTCTTTATGAAATAGGAACAATAAAATAAATATTTGAAGACTAAAATAAAGTTAGTGTTTACACCGTTTATCATAGTAATTCCAGTTCTAGTAAATTTCATAAGAAAATGATAGGATATGTGAAAAATATTTTACATAATGATGTTTATCACAATGTTATTTAAAATAGAAAACATATGGGAAACTTAAGTGTCCAGTGAGGAATGGTTAATAAACCATGGTACCCCCATGCAATGGAATGATTATTCTTATTAATATAAGAAAATACTAATATTTCATGGAGGAAGTAAAATATAGTAAGATCCCAATTATGAACAACAACAAAAAGTGTTTACACACGCATAAAGGAAAAAAATGATTGAGTAAGCACACACAGAGTCCACAGACTCTTTCTCGCTTTCTTTCTCTGATATACGCACACACACATAGAGTCACACACACACCAGCCTGCTGCCCTCTAAATACAGTCCTGTGCCACATGACAACATGCAGTCAACCATGGACCAAATGTGCGACGGTGGTCCTATAAGATAATAATGGAGCTGAAAAACTTCTATCACTTAGTGATATCGTAGCCATCATAGTGCGACACATTACTCACGTGTTGTGGTGACACTGACATAAACGAGCCTACTGTGCTGCCAGTCATAGAAATGTATAGCACATACATTTATATACAGTAAATAATACTTGATAATGATAATAAAAGACTACGTTACTGGTTTATGTATTTACTATATTTTTTATCACTGTTTTAGAGTGTACTCTTTCTACTTATAAAAAAAGTTTACTGTAAAAAAATATGTCATGTTATGCTGACAGCAGCCTCGTTCATCTCGTGTCTACCATGTCTCTTAATTGCACTATTTTCTCTGATGCTTGATTTAATCTCATATTTGCTTCATCATGGCCCTCAAGCATACAAAATCCACTGCTAATATTGCTAGTAAGAGGCCAAGTCAAGTGATTGAACTGGAAATGAAATTAAAAGTGATTAAGGACTATGAAGATGGAAAACCAATGATGGTAATTGCTTATCAGTCAGGCATGTCTCATTCTGCCACAGCTGCCATCTTGAAGAACAAGAACAAGGTGAGGGAAGCTGTTAAAGGATCTATTTCATTTAAGGCGATGAGACTAATAAAAATTTGAGAAGGGGGCCAGCCCCAGTGGCCTAGTGGTTAAGTTCGGCACACCCCATTTCAATGACTCAGGTTCAGTTCTTGGGCGTGGACCTACACCACTCATCAGTGGCTGAGCTGTGGCAGCAGCTCACATACTACATAGAGGAAGACTGGCCACAGATGTTGGCTCAGAGCAAATCTTCCTCAGCAAAAGAAAAAAAAATTGAGAGGGGCCTATATCAGACATGATGTAGAGAAACTTCTAAAGACCTGGATTGAAGACCAGATCCAGAAGCATATCCCTTTCAGCACCGTGATGATCATGGTCAAAGCAAAAACTTTCCTGTGGTGTTGAAAGAAAAGACTGGACCCGACGATGATGTTGAATTTGCTACTAGCTCTAGATGATTTGAATGGTATAAGAACCTTTATTTATTACATAATGTGAAAGTGAGTGGTGAGTCTGCAAGTACAGACTTAAAAAGTCTGAAAACATAGACCCCAACACTGAAAGGTTTTCATTAATAGAAAGGAATGTTCATGGTGCTTGCAAGCAAATCTATGATGAAAAAAAAGAGCAAACCAAGCCAACCACTGTGGACATAATTCTGAAAAGAGTGACACCTCCTGAAGAAGAGCCTTAGGCAAGTCCTTCAGGAGGCTTCCAGAAGAAGGCACTGTTATCATAGGAGATGACAGCTCCACGCGTCTTATTGCCCCTGAAGACCTTCCAGTTGAACAAGATGTGGAGGTGGAAGACAGTGATACTGATGAACCTGACTCTGTGTAGCCCTGGGCTAATGTGTGTGCTTGTGCCTTAGTTTTTAACAGAAAAGTTTAAAAAGCAAAAAAACAAAAAATTTAAAAATAGAAACAAACTTATAGAATAAAGACATAAAGAAAGAAATTGTTTTTTGAGGAAGATTAGCCCTGAGCCAGCATCTGCCACCAATCCTCCTCTTTCTGCTGAAGAAGACTGGCCCTGAGCTGACATCTGTGCCCATCTTCCTCCACTTTATATGTGGGACACCTGCCACAGCATGGCTTCACAAGCGGTGCGGCGGTCTGTGCCCAGGATCCGAACCAGCGAATCCCAGGCTGCTGAAGCAGAAAGTGCGAACTTAATCACTATGCCACTGGGCTGGCCCCAGAAAGAAAATATTTTTGTACAGCTGCAGATATATTTGTGTTTTAAGCTACGTATTATTGCAAAAGAGTGAAAAAGTTAAGAAAAATTAGAAATTTTATAAAGTCAGAACATTGCAGTAAGCTAAGGTTAATTTATTACTGAGGAAAGAAAGTTTTTAGAGTAAATTTAGTGTAGCCTAAGTGTACAGTACTTATAAAGTCTGCAGCAGTGCACAGCGATGTCCTAGACCTGCAATGTCACTCACCCCTCACTCACTCACTGTCCCAGAGCAACCACCAGTCCTGCACACTCCACTCACGGTAAGTGCCTTATACAGGCGCACCATTTTCTTTTAGTTTTTGTACCATATTTTTACTGTGTCTTTACTATGTTTAGATATATTTAGATACGCAAATACTTACCATTGTGTTACAACTGCCCACAGTATTCAGTACAGTAAGATGCTTTTGGTGGTCCAGTGGTTATGATCTGGTGTTCTCATTTCTGCTGCCTGGGTTCATTTCCAGGTCAGGGAACCACACCACCCATCTGTTGATTGTCATACTGTGGTGGCTGTGTGTTGCTGTGATGCTGAAAGCTATGCCACTGGTATTTCAGATACCAGCAAGGTCACCGGTAGTGGACAGGTTTTAGCAGAGCTTCCAGACTAAGACAGACCCGGAAGACCTACCTAGCCACCTACTTCTGAAAAAATTGGCAATGAAAACTTTATGAATAGCAGTAGAGCATTGTCTAATATAGCATTGGAAGGTGAAAGGATGGCACAAAAGATGGGGCAGGGTTCTAGTCTGTGGTACACAGGGTCAGTAGGAGTTGGAATTGATTCCACAGCACTAACAAAAAAACATGCTGTACAGGTTTGTAGCCCAACAGCAATAGGCTACACCATATAGCCTAGGTGTGTAATAGGCTACACCATCTAGGCTTGTGTAAATACACTCTGTGATATTCGCCCAAAGACAAAACTCACCTGACGACAAATTTCTCAGAACATATCCCCATCTTTAAGTGATGTGTGATTGTACACATATGTTTAGACAGACCAAAATGTTCATAGTGTTTACGTCTGTTTGGTGGAGCTTATGAGTGGTTTTAATTTTCTTTCTTTCTTTTTGTTTGCTGAGGAAGATTAGCCCTGAGCTAACATCTGTGCTAATCTTCTTCCGCTTTATATGTGGGTCACTGCCACGGCATAGCTAATGCGTGGTGTAGGTCTGCGTCCAGGATCCAAACCCACAAACCCAGGCCGCCAAAGCAGAGCATGCCAAACTTAACCACTATACCACGGGGCTGGTCTCAATTCTCTTTTCTATATGTGTTTGTATTTTCTAAATTCTCCACATTGAATACTTACCACTATTTTAAAACGTCCCAGTGCACATTTAAACGTCCTTAATTCCTGACACGGGCTCACTGGTGTTAAGCAAAAAAGCATGCCATTATATAAATTTATTGCCATTACATTATTGTATTTTCTTCTCCCTACAACGTCCACACTGAAAATACGCTTTCCCTGCTCTGGGTGTTCTGCTCTCATCTTCTCTCTCTCTACTTCTCTCCCAGTTTTAGCACAGTCTACATTCTTTAAAAATGAGGTTTTAGATCCATTTCTATGGAAGGTTAGGCAAATATTTCTCCCTGATTATCACTGCACAAAGACTATACTCACCCAAGTGCCAAGTGAGCACGGAGAGCTGCAGAGGCTGACTAGCGGCTCTAGGCTTCTCCAGGAGCATCTCTCAGAGGTCATAGGGACAAAATGGTGGTAACCTCCATGGAGGAGAGACTGAGTTAAAGGCTTTATTTCTTCCCTGTTTTATTTTATATATATATATTTTAAAATTGAAAATAGGTTTAATGTCTTTTCAGGAATAGATTCCTACAAATGTTGTGCAAAATTTTCATGAGAGATTATTTTTTTAATGACTCATTGGTAATATCATGACCTCTGGGTCATGCTTTTTCTCAGAGCTGTAGTAGTGACATTATCTTTGCAGACCCACTGCCCAGGCCAGAACCGAATAAAGGCTGTGTTTTGGAGACACCTAACTACACAGTGTTATATTTTCTCCATGTTCTTGAAATACTGATTATTTTATATAAATCAAAACCTCACATTTTGAGAAAAATTTCCATTTTCCAATATAATGTTTTACTAAGATATACTTTTATTACACTAGAACCAAAATATTATCATTTCTGGATTGTAACAAATGAGAGACTTTTAATCATTGCTATCTCTAAAGCAAACAACTACTAAAAAACCTTTTTTTTAAGATTTTATTTATTTATTTTTCCCTTTTTCTCCCCAAAGCCCCCCATTACCTAGTTGTATATATTTTTTTTTCAGTTGTGGGTCCTTCTAGTTGTGGCATGTGGGATGCCACCTCAGCGTGGCCTGATGAGCGGTGCCATCTCTGTACCCAGGATCCGAACCAGTGAAACCCTGGCCACTGCAGTGGAGCGCATGCGAACTTAACCACTCGGCCATGAGGCCAGCCCCTAAAAATACTTTTTAACTAGATAAATCACATACAGAATTGGAAAGCAAGAAAAGAAAAAGAATCACCCAAAGTTTCCCCCTTCATTCAGGAACAAATGAACGTTCATCCATTTTCTTCTTTTCCAAACATAATTTCTTCCTGCGTTGCGTTTTTAAAATCAGAGGTTAAGAACTCAAATGGTGATTTTTAACAAAATTGTTTCATAGTTTCAAAATACCTGTTTGATTTGTAGCATTTTATGTGAAAATCTGAATTGTTAGTACCCAACATAGGAAAATAGGTTCATAATTTTCTAAAATCTACGGCTCAATTTAACCAAGCAAGCAATTTGCAAATAGGTTTAAAGGAGTAAGGTTTTAAGCTCATATTTAATATTGAATATTTGTGTATGCCTAAGCTTGTGATGCTTAATTAGGAATAAACACAAAAGCACATCACAGACTTGACAACACCTTTGCACTTTGCATCTGGGATGTGACGTGCCTTCAGAAGCTTGCTCCACGCTCACGGAAGGACTCGAAAGGACCTAGGTAAAGGCCATGAGTAAAGAAAAAGCAACTTTTCTTTTCTCACAGTTTTGGATGGCTGTAGCAGAAATAGGGAGAGATGTTTGCCTTATGTTTAGAATCAAGTGAAAAGCACAGCATACATAATTGAATATAGGTTAAAAATTATCCCACAACAGAGCGTGTCTCCCTCTGCTGTTAGACACATGGGTGATTTTTATCTTCCATTTCATATATTTCCCAAATTGTCTGTTACATGTTTTACTTTTATAATAGAAAAAAAGGACTCTATTTTGTCTCTCGTATTTCAAACTTTTTGTTCATGTTAGAGAAAATCACTACTTTCCATATGGTGATTTTTGTATTTTTAAGTTATCGTTTGAAACGTGTCCAGGTACTCACTCTAACTCACTAAGAATTCTCTTCAGGTACAGGATTATTTATTCTATCAGTTGTGTATGTGTCTGTCACTATTAGCACACAAAACATTTTTTTTTTTTAATTTGGCCATTACCGTGGTAACTTCTAGGTAGTAAGCTAAGTACAACTTCTGTCTTTTACAATTTGCTTTCTATTTTCCCTCTGAACGGTGTTTCTTTAATCCATTTTCCCTCTTTGAAAGAATCTGTGACTTCATAACCCTGTTAAAATCATAGTGCCAAGTACACAGAAGTTATCCTGTAAATGCTCCGTGGCTATTTAATTGTGTTTTGTATTGTTATCTCTAATTTTATAAAAAGATTTTAAACTGATATGAAATTCTAATATAGACAACAAAATTCTCTGGAAGATTTTCATATAATAATGCAAATAGTTTTATGTAAAATAATTGAATGTAATAATGTAAATAATTGTTACATAAATTCATAAGTGATTCCTGAGCCCTGCTGACCAATACACTCTCTTTTCCAGAACACACTGCTGATGCTGACAGCATCCTGAATCCTTAAGGGGGCACTTACTCTCTGGTATGCCCATTTTCTTGCACTGTCACTGACCAGTTACCTGTCCGGCTGTGCTGGGGAAGTGGATGTGTTACCAAACCAAAGTGGGTTGGCCTCCTGGTGAGTTAAATCAGACTCTCCACCAGAAGGAGTTGTCTCACAAAGTAAAGTATATTTGCGGCAAACAGGAGACCAGGCAGAATCATTTCCAGAGTCATGGCTTCCCCAAACTAAGGGGAAACAGGGGCTTTTATGTCAGATGGGAGATGAATATTCAAAAGGGAGATGTGGGTATTCGCTTGCACAGGCTCAGTTGGGAAACATGCTTCCACGAACACCACAGGTTATGGTAATAAGACCTAGGCTCTTCCAGGAGAGATCTTAGCATTAGAAATAAGGCAAAGTTCAATGGCCTAGCTCTTGTGCTGAAGCTTGATCTGGCTCAAGGTGGTTGGTGATTGCATCTCCTTAACATAACAAAAGGAAAAACCCTTAAATGCTTCCAAACCCACCTTTGAGTCCCTAAAGTCAATTAGTCGGTGACAGATGTCCACTGCCATGTACTTTGAATTTCCTTAGAGTTGTATTTATCTCAGGATTTTTATTTTGTAAACATTATATACACTTTTTGTCTGGACTGACTGGATATTTCAGAGTATTTATTTCCTCATTCCTCTGACCCGTAGTGGACTGAGACTGAAATGTGGTCTTCACTTCAGAGACCACGACTGAGGCCTGACCAGGTCCCTGAAAATTGCCCTCCTTTACTCCCCAACACCATCTTGAGAGATATAGATGATGGAAGCTAGAGAGTAGCAGAGATATTTCATACCCCAGGAGCTATCCCCAAACGTGTTAAGCATTTCCTGGTGATCTGAATAGGTGACTTAAAGAAAACTACTGTTGTGGTTAAAAGTTTATGCTGTTTATTTAGCATTTCAGAGTTGCGGAAATCTGGGAGGAGAGAGAACTATCACCAGTTATTTAAGAATGGCTCTGGAAGGGGGACTTACTCAGAGTTTGCTGAGCTCTAGGGACAAGATCCTGCCTTGCACTGCACACTGCGTTATATTTCCCAAAGCATTTTCACATATACCATTTCATTTTCACTTTCCTACCCACCTATTAGAACAAGAAAGCCTGACGTTATTTTCAATAAACTAAGCATACTGGAGCAAGAGGCTTATTATCCTAAATAAGAGTAGGGACGTTGCCTGTTTTGTTCATGTTGTATCCCCAATATCCAGAAGAGCTCTTGGCACATATTAAATTTCCCATAGATAGCTGTTGAATGAATGAATGAAAGAAAAAGTTAGCCGGGATACTATCCCTCTAACTCCACCCACCCATGGATTTGGATTCCTGGTTCAGAGCTTCTTTCTTTATGCCACTGCATGTGTTTCTTAGAATGAAAGATTTAACAAACGAACAAGGAAAAGGTATTCAGAAAGAATACTCGGTGTATGCAGACTTTAACTGAGAAAACATTCACTCCTGTATGTATGGACTCAGCCATATGTAGATATGTGGTTATTAATTCTCCAAGTGTGTGCTTTACTAAAATCTGTTCATGTCCATAGATTCAGTGATGTAAAAGCAGGTCCATCAAAACCAAAAGTGAAGTAAAGATTTGGTGGCTCAGGGACATAAAAAGCTGGTTATGGCCCCTATCAACTCCCCTACCCATCCCTAAAAATAAATCAGTGATCAAGCAAACAAAAGGTTTGTAGAGCCTGAACTGACTACTTATCAAGCTCATATTTCCCTGATCATTGCCAACTTATCACTTCATTTATACTCCACAAAGTCATGAACAAACATATATGACTAATAAAATCCAGTGCAGCTGTGTGAGACTAGAAAAATTCAAGAACCAAAAATAGCTTTATATCTTAATATTTGACTGAGAAGAAAAGGTGAATAATATATCTGGAATTAGTAAATGGGAAATGGTTTTTCAAGCTGAAGTGACTAACCCTGTGGAATATCTGAATCGAGCAGACCTCGTTATCAGTGTAATTCACTCGAAGCGCCTTAGGGGCTGAGCAGGGCTGGCGGCAAGCCAAGAATTGATTGAGCGATCAGCCCAAAGAACGATTTGGTGGGGACATTGACCAGTGCTTCTCACAAAAGCAGCCCTAAAATATCTTATAATGGTCTGTTGCACACAAGATAAAAGAATTGACCCCCCAAAAAAGTGAGAAAAATAAGACAATAAATGCTGCAATAAAAATGAATGGATGTGGAGCATTTTTCTCTGTTTCAGAGCCAACTGCTGTTATAAATTCTGCAAGTTCATTGTTCCCAAAATGAAGTGGTGAGGGCTTCATAAAGCTCGCCCTTTTACTCTTTCCCACTATGCTTATAGATCTTTTCATCATCTTGACATATTAAAAGCGAAAGCTCTTTTGTGACCTTAATAATAAGTTTTTATAAAACACATAAAAATCCATTTTCCATCTGAAATAAGGGAAAATGATGACAGGTTTTATATGTTTTTGTGGTACTAAGAAATACTTTAGTACATATAAAGATGTTTTATTTTTCTCTCTTCTGTCTTCATTAGGAAGAAGCCCTTTAGAGCAGTATCAATAAAAGTTGCCTTGAAAGGAAATACTTCTGCTATTCTTTGGTTTAATCAGACATAAATTTAAAACTAGGTTTGGGAAACTTAAATTAAAAAAAAAAAGGTAATTATTCTCAACAATTATTTCAATTAATGACAGAGAAAAACTAACTAGATTCTGGATATAACCCAGTGGAAGATACCACCTCCCGTTTCCACAAATGCCTTTTAAAAATAACATAATTTATCGGTAGAAAACATATGATATGGTATTTGGGCATAAATAATTTCTTCCATGAAGTACTTGAATCCTCTTGATGTGGGCTCGGTGAGTTGAGGAGTCAAAAGACAGATTTCTTGGACTCTCAAGGCCTGGCAGTAGTGCTCTTTTATTCAGAGAATAGTATGGAATAGCATAGGGACAGGACTCATGGGCAGTAAAGAGCTGCAAACATGGGTTGAGGGTAGGGCTAAATTTAAGGCATAGGTATATGAGTTCTCTCTTTACAAGACAAAGGAAAGATTATGTAAAAAAAAGTCGTTAAAATGGTATCAGTGCAGGTGGGGTCTAGTTACTGGGTGGTCCTATAACTTTAGATAAGAATCAAATTAGATTAAGTCAGGATGTCCTATGCTTCTCCATTAAGAGTTTCTAGAGATAAGGTCATCCCCACTTCTTCCTGGTGCAGAGAGGGAGACACCTTTACAGACAGAGATTTCCTTTACAATGTAAATGTCTCCTAGCAAAGGGTAAGTAAATTCTACTTTTCAGAGTTTCTTTCCTGTCTGCAGTTTTTAAAAGTAACCAGCCGAAAATAATCCTCATCACTTTCATAAAATATTGTGTAAGAAATGAATTGGTAACCTGTATATATGTATATATTCACAAATAAACGTGTGTGTGTGAATGAGACTAGAATTTAGACTGCTTTATATACATGTTATTATTTTTCAATGCCCTTACGTTCATCCTTTCGTTTAAAATATTTGGTAACTTGCTGCCAATTATTCTTTCCATATCAATCTAATCTTTCTACTTCTCTTTAGTTCTTATGTATTAGTTATCTATTCCTACCTATCAGATGACCCCAAATTTAGTGACTTAAAACAATAAACTTTTTTTTAATCTCACACAATTTCTTAGATTCAGAAATTCCAAAGCATCTCGGCTCAGTGGTTCTGGCTCAAGGGCTTGCATGACATCTTGCAGGTAAGATGTTGGCCAGGGCTGCTGTCATCTGAATGCTGACATCTGGCACAGGAGGATGTTTCCAAGAAAGCTCACCCAGATGACTGTTGGCCAAAGGCCTTGGTCTCTTGCTGGCTGTTGGTTGGAGGCCTCAGTTCCTTGCGGTCAGGGTCTCCCCATAGGACTTGTCCTAACATGACATCTAACTTCCCCTAGAAGGAGTGATCTAAGACACTTCTTAACACCATCACACCTTCTAAGATTTTTTCTTCAGTCATTTAACGACTACCATTCAGGATTTTTTTCTTTCACTCAACGTCAGTCTTATGCTATGCTTTCCAAGTAAAATTGCTGTCTTCTAGGGTATCAAAATAAAACTTGAAATTCACTATTGGAGGTTAAATAAAGGAAATTGAATGTGCCTGTCTACTTCTTGTCCTAATCCAAACCTATTAAAATTAGAAATATTAGATTTAAAAAGAAAGACATACATATGGTTCTAAAAAAGAACAAAAGGTCTCATAAGTGGACCAATAATTAGGGGAAAAATTTGGAAGCTTGCAAGCAGATCGTAGGGCATTCAAAGAGTTAAATAAAACATGGCCCAAAAGATGGGGCCAATGCAACAGCAAGCCAGTGCCAGCATGCTCACACAGGGGAGAGGCCTTCTGGATCAAAGAACCTGAATGACCCAGAGCAACACAGGCCACTACCTGTACAAATTGAGCTTTTCTTTTAATACTATGAAAAGACAACAAAATGTTATGAGAAATAATAAATACTGGAGAGCCATTAGTATGAAATATAAAAACAAAAGTGAAGAAATGGAATTTATTCTGGAAGAAAAAGAGATAGGGGCCAGCTCCGTGGCTGAGTGGTTAAGTTCGTGCACTCCACTGCGGCGGCCCAGGGTTCGGATCCTGGGCACGGACATGGCACTGCTTGTCAGGCCACGTTGAGGTGGTGTCCCACATCCCACAACTAGAAGAACCTGCAACTAAAAAGATACAACTATGTACAGGGGGGTATGGGAAGAAAAAGCAGAAAAGAAAAAGAAAAAAGATTGGCAACAGTTAGCTCAGGTGCCAATCTTTAAAAAAAAAAAAAAGAAAAAGAGATAATTCAGGTAATTCTTTCAGGATTTTCTTACCCATTCAGTGATCCATGGTATTCACTATTATTAGTTTTGTAGCAGGAAATCATTCAGAGCATTTTTTCTATCCTGCCAGAAATGGAAGTCTAAAGAATTTTATAAATATAAATAAAACCTAACCCATTCTCACATTCACTGTGAATTAATGACATCTGTTGGACAAGGGCTGATGTTTGCATCAGGAGCAGAATCCAGGACCAAGGGAAGAGGAGAAATATTAAAAAAATATATTTAAAAAATACAACAACAAATGGTGTGATCAAGGATACAACCTACAGTTAAAACTGGAACATAGTATTGTAAATAGTGAGGTTCCAAGAGCCAAGTCAAGACAGAAGTTGAACCTGTGGTGAAAGTCAGCAATCAACCTTCACACAGAACTCTTGTTTAACTTAGAAAGCATCTGGTTGCCTGACTTTGTAAAGGTGGCTGCAAGGGCTGAGCCTTTCCTGCTTAGCTTATCTAGCCAATCTAGCCCGCCAGCAAGGAACTATAAGGAATTCATAATTGTCTTACCACTTATAGTTAGATAAAAGAATCCTGACAAGTGATTCATTAGTTGATTTCACCTTTAATTTCAGAAGTGGAAAAGCGAGTTTCTGTTCAAAGGATGCCGCATATGACAGTATATGAACACAGACAAATCTTACTTCCTCTTCTGCTTTGATCTTTGGTCCCTTTAGAAGGAAATGGTCAATTTTAGCCAGCAATTGTCTCATGAAAGAATAATGTCCCATAGAAACATTTGGGCCTGAGTTTTGCTCTGAAAATTTCTTCCCCATTCCCTATGCTGCGTGCCTGCTTTTTACTGTTTATTTTTCATTGAAAATGCACTATTTCTTGCCACACAATAAACTAGATGAGTCTGGAAAAATATTGTTGTAAATCTATAAAATTGTAGAATTTCAGTAGTGGTGTCTGGTATTTCAAATTGAGGAACCTGAAAAAATTCTATTATTCTGGCTCTGAAGAATATTTACTCTACAAGAAATCTCATAAAAAGTAATTCAGAGTGTTTATAATTCCAGGAAAAGAAGGGAGGGGGGGAAGGAAGGAAGAAAGGAAGGGAAGAATTCTAGTGGAGCTTTTTCAGTCCCAGAAAACCTAATGAAAAAGAGAATCAAAATGTTTAGCTAAAGAGAAAGATGCTACAGCTCCATGGAAATTATTACTTGTTTTTCTTTGTTTGGGTCCTCTCTTATTTAACTTTTTAAAGCAGAAGCTATTTAGATCATTAGGGCTAGTTCCTAATAATTCATGAAGGCAATGAAATCACTGGCAGACACCTTTTGTCAACATAAAACAGAAATGTGGGCTTAGAGTGGAAGGCATAAAAATTTTCTGCATTTATTTGGTGTTTGTTTTTAAATATATAACCTACTTCCTCCTTTGTGTTTTTTCCTTGCATGATGTTAGTTAGCACTGTGAGGAGAAACCTGAATTAAAGGAATATTGTGCTACATTGTGGGTCCTTCTTACAGAGGGCAAATCACATCAGAATCTTGCGTTTAATTCTGTGTACTATATTTTGGGGAGGAAGTTGACAGACTAAGGGGTATTGTGAGGGCTCTATCAATTATCTCATATGTGAAACAGGTGAAAGAACTCAAGTCGCTCAGCCTAACAGAGAATGGATGCATGTAAACTGTCTTTTGACATTTAAAGTAGTAGTTTTTGGTATCTTTGTGGGTGTAGTTGTAGCATATGAAGTATATTGGTATACAAGACTAGATCGGAATTAATGTAGGTAGCTCCAGAGGACAAAATTGGGAACAAGAGGAAAGTTATGAAGTAGATTTGAACTCAAGATAAAAAAGAATTATTTAAGAATTGAAATAACATCACAATGGCGATCCCTTGTGCAACACTGGGTCCCCATCACTTGAACCAAAGGCAATGATTGTGTCTCAGAAGTGCTGTAGAATCAGTTTTCTCAATCTAAAAAGGAATTTGGGTAAAATGAGTCCATGAGATCTTTAAAACCCATAGCCATTGAGGTCAGTCTAGTGCACTTTAGAAAAGATTTAGTGGCTATAGAGAGAATAAAGAGAAGGACAATCTGAATGCCAAAGACAAGGATGAGTTTCTTATAAAATTACGCTAAAACTATTAGGACTCTTATCTGTAAAGTTAAAGATAAAATTTAAAGTTTAAAAACAATTGGAAAGTTTATTTACCTTAATATGAGACTTTTCAATACATGTTACTCTTTAATCTATGTTTAAGAAAATTGAGTTAACATCTAGTTTTAGAAATAAAAGCAAAAAAAGGAATGACAGCCATAATATTGTTGATGCAGCTCTGAAATAACAGGCTGAGAAGTGCTCTCCAGGCTGTCTCCATCCTAATTAACCATCCACACTTGTGGCAGATTAATCTTAAAGCCTTCAGCTAAACCCCTAGTGGTGTCATTTTCCAATCAGAATATCTCCATGTCTTCCAAATTCTTACCAAGAAAGTTCGAATTTAATGTTGTCCATGATCTGACATCAACTATCTACCCAGACCCATTTTCAACGCTGATGTGCCAGCCAGCTGCCTTGTATTTTCCAAATTTCATGCCTTGGCATTACATATTCCCCATGTATTGG
This sequence comes from Equus quagga, assembly GCF_021613505.1. Taxonomy (NCBI): domain Eukaryota; kingdom Metazoa; phylum Chordata; class Mammalia; order Perissodactyla; family Equidae; genus Equus; species Equus quagga. Next base: position 56,604,465 of record NC_060282.1, read on the forward strand.
CATAGCCTTCCTTCTCATTTGCAAATGTCCAACTCCTATCACAGTGTGAGATCTAACTCAAATGCTAGAATCTCCACAAAGCCTCTCCTGATCCTCTAGGTTGAAATAATCTCCCTTTCTGAACTCCAAAAGCATTTTACGTCTTTTTAATGTCCACTTTAATTCTTTACACTCGAATTATGTAAGTACATTTCCTAGTTCACCCATGGGAGTTCACGCCCTAAACCCTTACAAGCAAGGCCCATCTCTTACGATTCCCCATAGGACGTTGTGTTATAGTAGGCGCTTTATAAATACTTGTTAAATGAATGACTCAATGAATGAATGTTTCGCCATAACCAATAATTACAAGAAATGTCATTCAGTCCCGAGGACCGTCTAGTCTGCTGTAGCATTCATGCAGTGTCAACACAAGGGGTCCTAGCCGGGAAAGACGGCACCAGCCCTGAGCAAATTACAGAGCTGTCCAAACTGAGCCCTGATTCACTCTTTATTTCTTGCTTTTTTCTCACTCTCTCATCTTTATATGTCACTTTGTAGTTCCCAGGAAGCTGGGGATAGGGCCATCCAAAATGAATATTAAATCTACAAACGTATTTTTTCTTTAAATTTCTGGATGGGTCACTAAGTGGAGGTTCTTTTTAGCCATCAACACCCACTCTCACCACCACCACCATCCACAGCAACCCTTCTCAATTGTCCATTTTCATTCTCTTCTATTTCTGTTTCTCCCCCATCAGTTGATGTATTTAATTGGCATTTTTCTCAACAATTACTTCTCAATTCACTCCATTTTGGTAACTTTTATTTTTCCCCATCTTATCAAAACTACCTCTGTTAAAAATCTCATCTTTTAAAGATTTTATTTTTCCTTTTCCTCCCCAAAGCCCCCCAGTGCATAGTTGTGTATTTTAGTTGTGCATCCTTCTAGTTGTGGCATGTGGGACGCCACCTCAGCATGACCTGATGAGCAGTGCCATGTCCGTGCCCAGGATTTGAGCCGACGTAACCCTGGGCCGCTGACGTGGAGCACATGAACTTAACCTTGACCACAAGGCCGGCCCCCAAAATTTCATCTTTTAAGCAAACATATTTAAGTGTTCTTGGTGATTCTTCTCCATATATCTTTGTTAGTAGACCCACCAAGCTTAAAGTTCATAAGTTGAATACAATTTTATGAACAAAAGAGCCACAGAGTAAATTTTGGTGATTATGTTAATGATAGCGTGTTCTTATGGGAATTTCATTATATCTTTTCTTTCTTACCATCTTTAATTTATTTTCATATCAATAAGATATACTGTATCTATGACAAGATAGCATATTGTCACTTTTTAAAAATTTAAGGTAAACAAAAAGATTTTTCAAATCACTTCAGATTTCTGGCTTGCAAATTATGTTGAGTATGAAAAAATATAATACTTAAGCTTTGCTAAGATCCAACCATTGGAGATTTCCATCTCTTTATTCATTGCCTATTTTCAAAGTCATCTTTACAGTAGCGTGAACTTAGTTCCAGCCACTACTAACTGTCTCCAAAAGAGAATTGAAAACCTGAGAGCAACATTCATGTAGTTGGCATTTTAATTCAAAGCCAGGTGAGTCTGAAGACACATCTGGGCATGTCTATGTAGGCTGTCCAGATGTGTATTTGCACATGGGACCAAGGAATATCCCAAGAGAAAATTCAGTGAAGGAAGGAGTCAGGTTCAATGAGCCCAAGCCTATTAACATGTTTTCAGTAACTGGAGAGGAGAAAACACTTCCGAATTTGGATGATGTCTGTCAACAGGATTTGTCTACCAAACTCAAGAGGACTAGATCCTACGAAAAACAAGTAAGCAAAACTGAAAGGAACAGTTTCTGTGAAATCTCTATAACAGCACCTTCTCCATGAAAGACACTGTGCCATGAGAGCTTTCAAGCATCTTAGGCTCTGCACGTGGCAATACCTGGGATCCAACAGGAGAAGCATGGGGTCCTATGGAGCAGCATCAGTGCCAGAAGGAGCAGATGTTTTGTAAATATATGAGCAAAACATCTGCAACTTCCAAGCAATACCAAAGGGTCACTTGGCATAGATTTGAGGTCAGTTTGGCAGATAGGGTGAAAATCTGTGAAATTCAGCCACTTCTCTGTATGGAACCCTACCTGTGCCCATTTACTGGTGAAGCAAAAAAGAAACGCAGATTTCACATAATCTACCCAACATACTAAAGCAACAAAAAAAGAATAACGCATACACACGTACACCTTTCAGACTGTGTATTACACTTTTGTGATTTTTCATCTTTAAGATTTTCCTTGATCATCATTTAAACCATTTATGTAGAAACTAGAGATTGGAAAAGAATATGGCTATCTTCCCTGGAGCTTGCACTCCTTCAGGCGAAAACATCCTTCAAAAGATAGCTCTTTGCATGGGTAAACATCAAAGAATGTCTTTCTTTTACAAGTGCAGCAGAGTGCAAATCATTCAACACTAAAGCGTAATGTAGTTCTAATAGTGTGTGTATTCTGTTTTCAATATCATCACTAAATTCAGTAGCAGGTGGTGAAATTTACAGCTGTACTTTCTTATAAGCACCATCCTAGGTAAAGCCAAAGAGCCATCACTGACAGTTGGATGGAATCAATATTCCCTGAATTGCTATTTGGAGTAGCAGAGGGTCTGAGACACAGGTGTACAAATCAGGGCCTGGGGAATGGTATCTCTGGTTATTGCTGTTATTAATATGGAACAAAAGTCATGTTCTCATTCCAGCTTCCAACAATGGTTCTCTCCGGGCCTTCTGTAAACGGCCAGTTGGTGCTAATAACTTAGAAAAGATACAAACATTTCTGAGAATTGCATTTTATTTTGAAGTAGATTTTGCACCTGGTATAATACTCCACCGTCTCATCTGTCTTCAATGTTTGTGACCCAGACATGACTGTCCCACAAGTTATAGGTAAAAGATTACCAAGGAGAGAGAAAGGTGACCAGTATTCTAGAGTAGTGCTTGTCAAAGGTAATGTCCACAGATATCAGTTGGAGGAGTCTTGTTAAAATGCAGATTCCGACAGAATAAGTCTGGAATTTGCATTTCTAACAAGCTGCCAGTTGATGCTGATGCTAGCTCAAGAGAATTGTCTAAGACAGAGTCTAGGATCTAAGATAGAGTGGCACCTTGCATGTCAAACTAAGAGACTTGGGAATTCTTCTGTGGCAATACAAAACTACAGAAAATTTTATATTAAAAAACAGCATGACCAATTTTATGTTTGGAGAAGCTGAGATAAGTAAAGATGAGTCTGCACCAAGTAATGCGTGGTAACTGATACAAGGAAAATAAAAGAAATCGTAAAATGTGTTCTCTGTTCTACAATGGATTGCCACCTTGTAAATGACAAAGACATTGAGTATTCATATTTTATTGTAACTCAAATGTACCATCAGTCAATGGGCTCGGATAACATCACATATGCTTTTATGCTCAAATTTCACAAGCTATGGTTTGTCCCTCCACACCTTTGGGATCACATGGCTTGTCTTCCACTCCCGTTATGTCCAACGGTCTCCTGCATGTCACACATGTTCAATGACTGTTGTTCTTCTGTGTGTTTGGTTCTGGTTTCCATGTTGATTTGAGGCTAGTGTCTCACCCCTATCAGTGCCCTCTGTGGCCTTCTGCCCCTTGAATGGGGCTGGATCTTGGTGGTCCCAGAGCTACAGGGTGATGGGTGCAAGGGTTAGAACATGATATTGAAGGAAACCCTTATTCCCACCTCCTGAGAGTTTCTTTCATGGGGAGAAACATCCATTAATGTAACACTACCGTCCTCTCCCCACCTCTCTCTCCATTCCAACTTATTCCCCAACAAGGGAAAAAATGTAGAAGGAAAAAATTGTGTAGTCTAGCATGTTTCTTTTCGCTTTCTCTAGAACAGTGGTTATCTTAAAGTGTGGACCAGCACATCAACACCACTTGGAACTTGTTAGAAATGAAAACTCTTGGGCCCACACCAGGCCTACAGAATCAGAAACTCGGGGGTGGAGAGTGAAGTCCAATGGTACGTGATTTAAACACCCCTCCCCTCTGAGTGGATTCTTGGGCAGTGGTTCTCAAATATTACAGTGCATCAGAATCACTCCGGCAGTTTCTGATTCTGGGGAAAGCACCGTCTCCAGGAAACAGGCATTCTCCAGTACTCCTCAAGGTAAGATTTTGCTTTCCTTGGGCTTAAATATATATAAGAACAATGCCTTTTTGCTCTTCCTGTAGTAAACAGATATGTTTATCATAAAAAATGAATTTTCAGCCAAAATAATGCAACATAAAAACACCCACTCTAAAAGAATCACAAAACATGATATGTGAGGAAAATTATACAGCTGCTGCGGAGTAAGATCAGTCTTTCTGACTTAGCTGCCATTTGTAACCCAGAAGGAATGGGCTGCTTATTTTGAAAAATAGCAAAGAACTTTGCACTTCTTTAGGGGAAGAAATTTTTATGGGCAACATTAAATTTAAGTGCATGGCCTTGAAGAGACTCTGGTTTCGGAATTTCTTCCTCTGCTCTTCAGTCAGCTGCGATTCTTCATTGTAGAAGAAACTAGGACCCAAACAGGGTCTACTAGGGAGACGGTGAGAAAGAGGCCCTGATAAAAACACGTCTATCAGGGCCACACTCGTGCAGCATGTGCATGGCTCATAGAACGTGAATCCGGGCACTTTCCCAGTGAATGCACCTTCAGAAAATATTTAATTCTTTTTTTTCATTAAACAACTCCAGAGACTTTTTTGAAGTACCTACTATGTGCCAAGTTCTGAGGTTATAAACCGGATAATTAATAAGAAATTCGGCTATATGTGTGAAAGCATCTTGCCAATCATTTTATTAGCAATAACATGTGAGTGTGATGGAGAAAATGCTTTTCCATGTCCTATGTCAGTCAGTTTTCCCAAGAACGCTGTGAGGTAGGAGTCTGTCTGCTTTTTATGGATGGAGAGCTGAATGAGGCTTGGGCACACTGTGGCCCTTGCTCCATCTTTGAACTCCCTTCTCCCTCACTTCCCCAAAATAACATCTTGTCCCACATAATCAACTAATTTATTCTGAGGTACAAGTTCCTTTTAGATAATAGATGATCAATAGCATTATTCCGGGGAGTTTATTAAGGCAACCCTAGTGGGTTGAATGGTGGCCCCTCCCAAAAGATGCGTCCACCCAGAACCTGTGAATGTGGCTTTATTTGGAAAAAGAGGCTTTGCAGATGTAATTAAGTTAAGGATTTCAAGATGAGACTATCCCGGATTATGCCTTTGGGCCCTAAATTCAATGACAAGTGTCTTTATAAGAAGAGAAGACAAACAGAAAAAGGGAAAATATAGAAGGAAGGCCTTGTGAAGATGGAAGCAGAGACTGGAGTGATGCTGCCACACGCCAAGGGATGCCTGAAGCCACCAGAAGCTGGAAGAGGCGGGGAAGGATTCTGCCCTAGAGCCTTCAGAGGGAGTGTGGTCCTGCCACTCCTTGTTTTCAGACTTCCGGCCTCTAGAGTTTTGAGAAAATAAATTTCTGTTGTTTCTAAGCCACCGAGTTTGTGGTAATTTGTTCTGACGGCCACAGGAGACTGATACAGCAATTCATTTCTCAAGTTATTTTACTCTCCTCAACAACTCCAGACCATGTTCTATCATGACAAATGGATATTTTTCATCTTTCTTTAATTCTTAATCTCCTGATAGCAAGGACTCCATTTTCACTTGGGGCCTATTCTGTTAACATACTTGCCAATGAATCATCTTTGAAGAAGAGCTTGAAGTAATGGAGGAAATCTTGGGATTCGTAATGGATGTGCAATTATCCTCAGAAGATGGAAAAGAAAAAAAAGAGATACCGATAGAGGTGGAAAGAGAGAGAAAGAGAAAGAGAGAGTCAAACTTCTATTTAGTTAGAAATTACTTTCCATTTGTAATTTTTTTATTGTGCAATTAATTTTTTTTTTTGAGGAAGATTAGCTCTGAGCTAACATCCACAGCTAATCCTCTGCTTTTTGTTCTGAGGAAGACTGGCCCTGAGCTAACATCTGTGCCCATTTTCCTCTACATTTTATGGGGGATGCCTGCCACAGCATGGCTTGAAAAGCAGTGTGTAGGTCCTCACCCAGGATCTGAACTGGCGAACTCTGAGCCGCCGGAGTGGAACGTGAGAAATTAACCACTGTGCCACTGGGCCAGCCCCTGAAATTAACTTAAGGTTATATTTCTTTAACTTAATTATGTCAATTTCTTATAGAAGTAAAACATATGAAGGTTTGGGAATGAGTAAAGTGTGTGAACCAACGTGAGTCTTCCCCAGGCTGTGGTCACCCTCCAGGCAGCGCTCAGCTCCCGTGGGGTCACCCTGCTCCTGGCAGCAGTTCAGTTCCTGTGGCTGTAACGGCTGATCCTATGTTTGCTTCCAAAGACTTTGATCAGGGTGTGTTTTCTTTCAGGCAAGTTTAACTGAGAAATATTAACTCTGTGCAAATCCTCACCAGTGGATTTTGCTTGTTATAAAATATTATTCTCATAATTGTCTTTTACTTATTCATTATAAAATGAAAGAGAAGCAAAATAAAGTGATTTTTCCTAAATACCTTATGCACCGTGTACTACATTATATAATTACAAATTTATTATTACAAGTGGAGCCAGGTTGATATTTTAATTGCATTTTTAGCCAGCCAACATTGGAAGTATGTGTTAGAGATTGAGAACATGCAGCAAATTTACAACTTCCCGCAACCCTTGCCTCCCGCCTCATACATGCTGGCGACTGGACTTCTGGGATGGATTTGCTGAGAAGGACACAAAAAGCTGTAACGACCACATTACCCTTACTCTTTAGAACAGAGGAAAGCTGTACGTAAATGGTATGGGGCAGGCTTTACTATTGCTTATATTAAAAAGTTGTAACTAATGGAGCAAAAATAATAGACTATATCTAGATATTTCTAAATAGAACGGCATGTGGTCTAACAGTCTGAGGTGAATTCTTGACAACTCATGTAAGTAAAGTTTTACTTGAAATAAAATTAGAAATAGGACTCTCCATTTAGCATTTTCAAAGAGTCGATGCAACGGGTGGAATTTTCTCAAGCCTTTAAATGAATGTTTATGTTTGAGGTGTTTCCCACAGTAATCTCACCTAATTTTTTCTTGCACTTTTAGGAAATTCAGAAGTTTCTTGGGTCTGGTTAAAGAAAAAACAGAAAAAAAGTTTTGCTCTTTCGTCTCTGCTTGAAACTTCTTAATCAGAGCCACTTGGCTAGCCATCAATTCTGAGTTCTTCTCTCATAGAGATTTCCAAGGCTGTGTTGTTACACCCAAGATGGTAATGAATCATGATTTCTTTCTGTCATCCAGAGAGAGTGAGAGTTTTCTCAGTCAGTCCTCTGTTGAAGTGCCCTCTGATACACTCAATAAAATTGTGCGACACCATAGACGTTAAGGCTAGTTGTTTCCATGTGTGAGGAGGAGCCTCCTTGCCAGATGACAATGTGGTAGCAGTGTAGAAATCTACTTACTTATAGGTCAGGGGCAGGAATGAATTCTAGGCCTCAAGATATGAGACCTAAATAGAATTTCTCTTTATATTTGAATATGTTATCTCTAACACTGAAGCTATCTGTGATGTAGAAACACTATGAATAACAACAAAATCTCTTCTCCTTTGTACTTGAATGAAGGCTATCTGTTGGGCCTTCATTGGAATTCAATTCAATTCAGTGTAGTAAGTGTCAAAAAGTGATTATGTTTTCAGGCGTGGTCTAGTGGGACAGAGAAATTTTCAAAAACTAAATACCAAGCAGAGTGTGACAGGCGCTTTCACTGTAAAGACACGGCAGGGTGGCGGGCAAGACTAATCCCAATTGGACAGCTCAAGAAAGACTTCGTGAAGGACAAGATCCTTGAGTGGTAGCACAGAAAAGTGGTTAGGATTTGGTAGGAAAAACTGAATAAGAAAGGCACTCCAGAGTTAAAAGCTTACTACAGAACAGACTGATAGATTACCGTGAAACCAAGAAAGAGGTACCGTTTCCAGACATGAAGAAACACTTTTATTCCTTTGTAATTTGAGGAAGCATAAAATGTCTACAGCCCAGCTCCAAGGCCCCAGGGATGCCCCAGGGCTGTCCTCAAGTTCCCATAGTCCACAGACTGGATGTTATTTGCAAATCTGTCTCATGAGCTATGTCTGTGACCAAAGGATTCTGTTGGCTCTTTACTTTTCAGACCATTGCAATTCTAGTAATTTCTCTATACTGATGGATTTCTTTGTTCACCTCTCAAATGGCTTGTCACGGATAGGGTGCTTAGATGAGTGAAAAGTATCAGAGTTTGCTAAGGAAAAAGGACTTTTCCCAATTTAGGACATCATCTCAGAAGATTGTTGGAATTGTTACTCTAAAATATCCACCCTTATTTGTTGTGATAATGTTGAGGTCACTTTTATATTTTTAGAAGTGAACAAGTTCTTTGAAAAGACATCACATTTTACTTTTTTTTCTATTTACCGGAATGTCATAAAGAATTTTATAATTATTATTTTAAATTTGTATAAATAGGAAAATATTTGTCTACTGAACTTGGTAATGAGATACTTTTATTTCTCTTCTTGGACCCATTTGTGAGAAGGCATTCACTCGGAAGGCAGTTTGGTCTCATAAAGGGAACACGAAGGCAGGAAACTAGATGTGTCGTTGTGTTCTTATTGTCATAGGACTTTGGGCGAGGAATAGCACCTTCTTGTGCCTCAGTTTCTTATCATTATTTTTGTAAAAGGGAGGATATTAAGTAATATGTATTCCTAGTTATCTCACATGGGCGAAATGGGAACAAAAGGAGATAGGTAGTAGAGAATGGTTTAGATAAAAATGTTTTGGTTATTACAATAACTCTTTAGTAAATTCTTGTTGATCCTGCAGAGTCAGAAGGTTATATAGGGAAGTCTACTAACAAATATATGGTTTTTGTGTCTGATGTGATGTGGATTTTTTTTTTTTTTTTAGTGAGAAAGATTGATCCTGAGCTAAAATCTGCTGCCAATCTTCCTCTTTTTGCTCAAGGAAGATTGTTCCTGAGCTAACATCTGTGCCAATATCCCCCTATTTTGTATGTGGAATGCCAATACAGCATGACTTATGAGCAATGTGTAGGTCCACGCCCAGGATCCAAACCTGTGAACCCCAGGCTGCTGAAGCAGAGGTCACGAACTTAACCACTATACCACTGGACCAGCCCCTGATATAGATTTCTGATATGTCAAAGGATGAGAAATTTGACCAAGAACCCTTAAAATCACTCTGGTTAGAAATCAGGTTACCTATAAATTTTAATGAGGCAAATTTACTCAAAGCAGTAAGTAAAGGTCAGAAAGCAAATATAGTACTCCAAGTTAAAAAAAAATAAATAAAGGATTGTGATTTAACCAATGGTTATAAGTTCTTTTGCAGATTTATTTACTGAAAATTCTTGTGTGTCTAAAGAGTGTTGTGTGCTATAATCCCTGTTTATACGCCACGTGTCCTTGGCACGCCAGATAAATACATTTTATTGTGGTATTCTCCTTCTGACATCTGATTGACTATTTCTTTATTCCTTTCTAGGGTCTCTTTTTCCCTTCTTCTGGCTTCTTATCTCTGAACTATCTGTACTCTTCAAGAATACTCTTAGTACTTTATAACTGTCATCTTATGAGTCACCGAGGTGCACGCATGAGACATTTTGAGAGTATATTATACCTGCTGTTGACAGAGACAATGGCGCTAAGTAGAGGTTGCATTAAGAATCATCATCGAGACAACTGAGCTGAAACTCCAGGGCATTTTACTATCCAAAGTTGTGTTCACACCTCCACCGCAGCAGATGGTGCTAAGAGCTTAATTAAGTGATCTTACAAACTAGATTCTTTCCAGGATTTTGCATTAATCAACCCAGGATGATATTTAAGTTTGATAGAAGAACCACAGTACAATTCTATAACGAAGGTAAAACCATCAACAGAGCATGACTTTTTAAAAAGAATTTTCAATATATGAGTAGTGATTGATTTTAAATTGAAATGTACCAGATACATAAATAGAGTCAATTCTTTAGTTGTCGTGTGTTATATGCCTTGCAGATGCAGTTTGATTTGTTGATCTGGAGACAAGAGTTTCTAAATTTACAGGTAGCTCAGATTAGAGTGTGGAAGAGGCACAGCTCACCGGGCAGATTGGGGCCCTGTTTTTCAGTGACACGGTCTGGTTACTCCACGGACTCGGGGTAGCTGATGAACTAAGAGAATTTATTTTTTTTAGTTTCTTGAAACATGCTTATTGATCTTGCATATTTTTCTTTTCTGTTATTTTACTAATCAAATTCACACAAGCCTGTCCACGTGTTGCAGCAGTACTCCATGTTGCTGGTATGCAAGCTTTCTTAGTACTGCCCCTTGCAGCAAAGCTGCTTAACCTGTGACCATGGACCTCGAATGGTGCAAGAATGATCTTCAGCAACTCTGTTCACTCTGGAATGTGTGTAGAATTGTGTGGGTAGCACATATGTGCATCTTTCTGCAGGAAGTAGCTTTCATGAGATGATCTGTGTTCCTCCAAAATAAAGAACCCCTACTCTCTATGCCTTTCATGTAAACATCTGAGAACAGACAGATCTCAAGTTTTTCAGCCTTGATCCCTGCAAGATATACAGAACAGATTTGCATGAGAAAAATAAATGAGAAAACTGGACTAAATCGAAGAAGCGTTAGTTTAAATGCTAGATTATTTCAGATATCAGATATAATTGCAGAAACACCTATACTAAGGTCCCATTTGACTTAAGGTCTTTGAAGCGAGGGATTCTCTCATTTTATCATTGAATATCCAGTGGCTTGCATAATGCCCAATAGATAATAGAAGTGAGTAGAGCAAAAGGAAAATAAGAATGGGGGCAGCAATATCATGGGTACCTTAGACAAATTAAGACCATCTGACCTGTCTCCCAGTGATGCACATGTGGTGAGTGGCAGGTAGCCAGTTGCTCTTCAGAAGGTGCAGGGTGCTCTGTGTCTCACACTCCTTGTAGGGGCCTAGTGTGGGCATGTGAGCTACATGGAATCATTCCCAAGTGGTTATTCAGTGACTCTGAGAGTGGGCACAGGTATCAAAAACCTGCCGAGCGCTAAGAAAATTCACAACTTTTTATTAAAAATATGGAAAATGAGAACAGTGGTTGTGGCTTCGAAACCCAGAATTACTCAGTTTAGTGTGTGTGTGGAAAACCACTATACTTTTTCCTGTCGTGAAGATGTGACAAGTTTTTTTTTCTTTTCTCTTTTTCTAACTTGCTATTTAATTCTTACAACACTCCTGTCTGGCAGGTGCAGCTGTGCAAGTGTGGAAAAGAGCCGGAAACAGAAGATTAGTGAACTTGAGTCATTTGGACCAGGTCAAGATTGGAACCACAGCAGCCTGACCATGCAGCTGCACCTGGCAGATACAATCCCACCTCAGTGTGAATGATTTTGGTTGTAGTTCTGTCACACAGATTTTTGGGGAGTTTCCAATCTTGTCTATCAACTGAGGCTCCAGGCTTTGACTATGTCTCAGGCGTGTTCTCAAACTTGGATGCAGACACAATGCTGTGACAATGAACTCCTGAAAGATAGTTGAATGGGAAGAAAAGGAGTTTTGCCACTCACTTTATACTCTTCAGCAAAGTTTGTGACCAATGTTGGGTTTTTTGGTCTGGAAATTGAGGGAAATTTCTAGGAACTCTTAGAGTTCTTACTTTCTAAGTTCAGGGGTGACCAGAATATGATGAGAGGAATGTATCTTCTCCCTACTGTCTTATCCTCCTTCTCTCCTCCTCCCCGACTGGATTATTCTGTACTGCCTTCAGAAGATCTATTCCTTAAATTAACATTTTTATTTTAGTTTCTACTATGTACATGGTGCCACATTATATTAAGCTCTATGGTCCCATGTCACCAAATAGCTGATTGCCTGACCTTGTGAGAAATTTGCGTCCTCAGGGAATAGCAGACATTTACAAAACAAGGACGAGATTCCCAATCCTTCTTTCTCTCAGTGCCTAGAAAGGCTGTATTCTTCTGGGTGAAGAAGAAACATTTTATTCACTGTTAAATGGTGGATTTTTTCCCCTCAGTAATGAAATGGACACTTTAAGGTCTTATAAGTGGTTTTATTGGCTAGGTAAAATAGGGTTAATAATAGTTAAAATGAGTGACTACTATATGCCAGATGCAGGGCTAAGATCTGTATATGCTTTATTTCATTCAACCTGCACAATAATGTCATGAGGTATGTACCATGCTCTTTCCCATTTACTGTATTAGCTTGCTAGGTCTGCTGTAACAAAGTACCGCAAACTGGGTAGTTTAAACTACAGAAATTTATTTTCTCACAGTTCGGGAGGCTGTAAGTCTGAGATGAAGATGTCGGCAAAGTTGGTTCCTTCTGAGGACTGTGAGGGAAGGACCTGTTCCAGCCTCCCTCCTTCTGTAGATGGCTGCCTTCTCTCTGTGCCTTCACACGGTCTTCCCTCTGCGTGTCTGTGTCCTAACCTCCACTTCATATAAGGACACTACCAGTCATATTGGATTAGGACCCACTCTATTGACATCTTTCTAATTCAATCACCTCCATAAAGACTCTGTCTACAAATCTGATTACATTCCGAGGTACTGGGGGTTAGGGTTTCAATATTTGAATTTTGGGGTTTGGGGGGTGGGGGCACAATTCCATCCCTAAGACACAGTGAAGGCCAGAGTGGTTAATAACCTCCCTAAAATCATACAGCTAGGATGAGATCAAAAGTTACATTAGCTACAATGATTCTATTTTCTCTACATCGTCATCTTGTTCAGTTGGTGGAAAATCCATAGGGAGAAGCACAGGAGAATACGGGATGTGGACTTTATATTTTCATAGAGTTTAATAGCCATGGTGTGTCATCGAGACAGTAGACTGAAGGAAGTTTGGTGCAAAGTGACCAATTTTGGGCACTGTGTATGACCACTAAATGCTGGTCATATTAATAAGATCTCAGTCCACTAGGAACTGCCTGACACCCAGGCAGAATGTGTAGCCTCATCGAAGCTTGAATAAGCTTTCTGCTTCTATTATTCATCAAACATTGATTGTACACCTACTCAGCTGTGTCAGATGGCAGGGGCACAAGTCTTGCAAGATGATGCCTCTGCCCTCATAGCCCTTGCATCCCAGTGGGGCAGACGGGCAATACACACATTATACATAATACTGTGCTAGGTGGGCAGAGTGCTCTGAAGAGGAAATAAAGTAGGATAAAGGAATAGAAAGTGATGAGAAACATAGAAATCTGGGGACAAATGCTCCAAGCAGAAGAGAAGGAAAAACAGCCCCTAGGTAGGATTGAGGTTGCTCATTCTGGGAACAGCAAGAAATTGGGGGTGGCTGGAGCACAGGGAGAAACTACTGTGATTGGGGAAGGATTATTCTGGGAGCTCTGTGGGGAATGGACTGCGTTGGGGTTGGGGTACGGGAGAGTGGAAGTAGGGGGCCCAGTTAGGGTCACTCATGCACTGACTCAATCAACCAGAGTGTCTATTACACCAGGATATGTACATGCAAGACGAGATTACATCCCCAGAGTCTCCAATGCTGAGTTGTATTTTTGGCATGACTATTGACTCCATTTTTCGTGATCTTGAATCAGGCCCTTACAGTTCTCCACAGAGAGGCAAATGTGCGTCATCAAGCAATGGAAAAGTTGGAAGATTTTCTCCCTTTAGGTCTGTGAGTTGTAGGTGTTTGGTACAATATGAAATTCTGAGAGTGGGGAGAGTTAGGAGCAGTTAGAATATTATTCACCTCTAGCTGATGGAGTCAGCATGGTCATTATATTTGCTCCAGAAGGTCACACCGAGGTAGAGAGAAGCACTTAATGCAGGAATTATTGATGCTCCAGCTAATATTTTTTCCCCACAAAAGCAGCCTTCCTGTCTGGCTGGAAGCCTGGGGACAAGCCCTCCGCCGCCGACTGGGTCTAGCACCAACTCTGCTACAACTAATCCGCTGGTATCCTGTCTGGCTACTAGCGTGGAAACTGCCCTCACTTTCCAGGCAGCCCCAGTGGCTGCCGTCTCTGCAACTCAATTCTTTTAAAAGCTGAGGGCCAAGTGCCACAGAGCAGGAGCCAGGAAATACTGGCCACCAAAGCTTCAGAGAAGCGAGGAGTCAAAGAACCTAACAATGTTGGCTTGTAGCGGCTCACTTGGATTTGAGCCTCCTGAGAAAGATTCCTGTAAATGGCCTGAATATATATTTTGTTTCTCACTGCAATAACATTCTAGGACATTGCCGCTGTTCAGAGCTCTCCTAAGCAGGCAGCAATTACGAGCGGTGGAAGTAATCGCTGTCCGTATATCTTTGTAAATCTGGCTCTCATTGGTGGAATTTTTCTCACACCCCCTAAAGGAGAGGATATGCTTTTTTGGCACTAACATTAACCCAAGGCTTTAAGGGACTGTCACAAAATATGACTCTGGACAAATGAGAACAGTGTAATAGAAAAGTCCAAAGTTTCCAAGTAATTCTATATACAGATCTCTGGACATGAAGTTAGAAAATTTCAGGTGCTGTTTACCTCCTTGATGGATTAAATATGAATCAAAACAAAATGGAAGATGTTAGTTACTTTAGAAATAAACTCTCTTATTAGAAAGAAACTAGTTATTGTATTTAGGGCCTCAGATTATATAAAAAGGAGAAAACACGTTGCAGATAACATTATATTCAAGGGCAGTATTTCCTTTCCAAAGTAAGAACATAATTGATTTTAAAAATTGCTTTAAGAGAGGAATTTTCACAGTGGGGAAATTTCAGTGGTTCAAATACCAGCAAAATCAATCATTTTTCTTCCTGTTTGTTTTTTATAATGGCTTTTATAAGTTTGGTAGTCATAAACCATACTTTGTTTAAAACGGCTTTGCTCATCCTGAATCTTTCTCTGATTTTTCAAAATAACCTGAAACAAATTTAGGTGGTAATTGTAACCAGAGGAACCAGTACACATCAAAACACAGAGGGCTGTAGCTTTCGTGGAGACCTAAGCGGTAGAGGAGCTAGTACTTAAGGGGGGCGGGAGGGATGCTATTGAAATGAAGCCAGTTTTAAATATGCTACCTGATAAAAGGGGAGAGAATGTAAGTAAAATGTATTAAATATTACTTATTATGGGTTTAGCATCAGGGATAGAGGTGGATGTTTTAAATAGTTGATATTGCAAAGATGCGTTAGATTGATTTTGTAAGGTACCCTACATTTCCCCTCTTTTTTTATTGCACATCAGCTGCTATAAAAGTGACTTTGTGCTCTCTGAGCACACATCAAGGTGCAGTGGGTGTATAACTTAGAAGCATGTTAGTGAGAACATAAGGCGAGCCCGAGTCTAGAACGTTTACAAATCGTTTGCAGAGTGGTTTGTCCACATGCAGGGGAGTGGACTTTAATTCTTTATGGATATGATACCGAATAATAAAACAGCAAGTCTGCACTCAGGTAATTCAGTTTCCAGGACTATGCTGGGTGTGGGAATGCAGCATATTCCACGTCATGCAAGAGCTTTTCATCTTTCAGTGTTTTTGTCAGACTGTTAGGTCTGCGTGATGGAGTAAAGGTGTGACTCGGTATTCGGAAGGCAAATACACACATATATCTAAACCCAGGAGAGACTAACCAGTCATAACCAGTCATAACAGCCTTTCTTCTGAGTCTAGATAGAGCTTCAGAATCATTCTCAACACAGCACTGTAGGCAGCCACTGCCAATTGTTTAAGGCACGCATGCTAGATGAAGCCTAATTATTCTCCCTGACATGTCATAGGTGTGCTCCCAAAATTTCCACTGAAATCCTCATGGACAAAGTGAATTTGCTGATCGGGTGGGGGGTGGGAATAGAGGAGGAGGAGACTTATTTGACAAGGCAGCAATAGCTAAAGGGTGTCAGATGACTAGGTTATGTCTTTTGGCATTGGGAGTAAGTTTTTGGATTTAAGAATAAGCTTTTTGTGAAATGCCAGAGGGCTCCATTCTTGTATGATATTTTAATCACACAATTGAATGTAGACAGAGACGGCGTACTCAATAATATCAATAAGAATGACAGTAAAAATAGTATCACTTCTTATTTACCAAGCACCCACTTTATAGTGGGCATGATAGACACTTTTATATATATGTATATATACATATAACCTCCAATCCACTCATTAACTCTGCAAAGTGGGCTCAGAGAAGATGCAAAATGAAGCAAGATCAAGCAGATAGAAAGTAGGGGTATGCAAACCCAGTTTAGTGTGACCCCAAAATCTGTGTTCTTTCTAATCCGTCCTGTTGATTTTCACATTTGCAAAGAAGGCAATACTAGAAGGAGCAGTTGGTTTCTTAGATGATAACCAAGACACAAAACAATGTATCAATTAGAATGATGGCTCCGAAGTAAGGTTAAAATGAACAACAATCAATCTTGAAATCATAGCACCGTGTCCCTTTATGGTCTGGGGAAGGTACGTGGCTTGACAATCTCTCAATTGAAAAAGACTTGAAAATTTTCTTTTATGAAGCTCAAAATGTGCCAGTTATCTTGGGTTTCATTAATAGGTAGAAAGTGTCTAGATTCCAGGAGGCGCCTTTCCAGATGGAGTTGGTGTGGAAACCCGGAGAGGATATACGAGATGGACTCATTTCTTACCTGCTCAGGAGCTGATAATGGAACTAACAGATACAGGCTTCTGTCCAGGTAATCATTTTTGTTCAAAATTTATTTAGTGAGAAAGGGAGAAATTGATTTTCTATTACCTAAAAAAGTCTATACTTTGTGCATAAAATAGGTGATTTACTTTTGAACTGAATGTTACGTTATCACTTTATTTGAGATTTTCTTTTATTTCTGTTTGCTGTCACTAGAACTGGATAGTTCTCCTGGAGCGCAAGGAGCGTAGGGGTAGCTTACATGGATATTGCTATAAAGCATTATTCAAAATACATGTATTTCTCTTTCTGATCTTTCACGTTTGCAAAATATTTTGAATTTCTTTCTCTCGTCAATTCTCTTTTGCCATTTTTCTGAACTAAAGAACTTCTTGGAAAGCTTATTCAAGGTGTTAGATTTAAATTATCATTTGTAAGGTGATTTGCCATTAAATATTTGACTTCAGAATGCTGGCTCTGTGTTGGCCAATTTCAGATGACTGCCAGGTGGTTGGTCTCAGAGAAGCCGGTGGGGCCCGCTCTTACATCAGGCAATTTGAGCCTTTTTGGTCCCGTTGCAAAGCTTTCACTGGAGTATTTTTTTTTTTTCTACTCTAGTATAGTGTCTGGGACAAAGTTGCATACTCAATTGTATAAGGAGCCCTGATAGCAACCTGGATGACTGGGCCATATTCATTTTGTTCCTACTGTCCCTTATAGATCAGTGTCCCAGTCCACTGCCATCTAGTCCATGCTCAATCCCCCTTTGAACACAAAGAAGTCAAAATGCATTCTGGAACATTGACTACTGACACCTTTGCTTTTATGACTTTAAACACAGAATTCCTTTCCTCTTCATTATTCATAATTCAGAGTTAATTTGAAAGGGAAATGAGGGAGCGATATGGAAATTCAAATATAAGTGCTGCCCATATGGCTTATATTATATTGACGGGTATGTAAAAGTTGGCAACATCACCAAACATACCTTCCTCACCCAAAAAAAATGGAGAAAGTCTTAAATAGAAAAAGTGTTTATTGTATTCATAGGTATTTTCCAATTCTTAGAAAATGCTTTAAGTAGGTGTCCCAGTTTCAGAACACATTTGACTTAGACTTTTCCACATTACTGAGAAGACGCATGTGCAGCTTCATAAACTTTATGGCATTTTCAAATGAGGCTTGCAGAGTCTGGGCAAAACCATTTGACTAATGTTGATGAGCTACACTGAGGAAAGAGGGAAGAACAACGAATAAAGAATACTTTCAAAAGTAGCAACGTAAGTTTCAACAGGCGTCACATAAGTGTTTGCAACAGCTTGTTTTCTTATAATTGTTATTATTAAAAATTCCATTCCCTTCAGGCTGCTAATTTAAATTCAGAGGTGTCACCAGATCTTGTCATCGTTCTTTGTGGGAACATTACGGTAGAAGAGAGTAAGATTTAAGTATTTTTTTTAAAGATCCTGCAAACCTTGTTGTCCCTCTGAAGCCCAGGGGGTTAGTATTTCAGGGTCAGAGGGAATCTTGTTCGGACAAAGTACACGTTTCTCAGCTTTGATTGTCAAGTTACATTTGTGCTGTGTTCAGAGAAGGCAGTTTGCTGAAGAGTCAGGTTTTATCAAGTGGATTTTCTAAATTGCTTTAGCATACCAGAAGCCAGGCTCAGATGGCAGAGACTACAGAATTTTCAATATGTATGGAGAAGATCTCCTAATCGAAGAGTTTCTGATATATGCAGAGAAGATATCTTTTTCTGACAGCCAGGCTATGAGATTTGATAGTATAGGATGAGCTGAAAATGTGATGTGGACGGAGGAAAAGTGCAAAACCCACAACTTCTAGCTCGAGATATTGAGGAGAAGGAGATAAAGGTGAGAGAGGCAAGAAATAAGCTCTGTGTCGGAACTTCTCTGGACAGAGGAGATAAACTAGGCAGGTTAAAAGAGCCTTTGAGAAACTGAGGACTTAAGCCTGTCTTCATCTTTGGGACTTTCAGAAAAGACTGCCTGGCAAACAGCCACATGCTGTTATCTGGGGGTGGCCACAGCATGGTCAGTGTAGTCCGTGAGAGAGACATAGAAACTTGGTAAGGAGGAGGGAGCCTGGCGTTTTGTTTTCCCAGTCACCCTTGGTTTCCCAGTGGATTTATGGAAGCTGGACATTACTATGAGCACACAGGAGGGGCAAGGGGAGCAGGCCGGCAGCTGGCGGTAAGCAAAGGGCCTGTCACGTGGGGCTGGCCATGGGGAGGTGGGGCTGAGCTACAGCAGAGGCTGTGGGCTGGAAGCCCAGGCCAGGGTCAGATGGAGATATGGCAGAATGAGAGGTCTGCGATGCCGGCAAGACTCTGAGTGAGAGAGATGAGACCTCAAGAACACCAGCCTGCCACCTGAGCATCATGTCCCAGCAGGATGCCCGCAGGGGGTCCAGGGGCACCTCAGCACTTGCAGTTCAGGGAGTGACCAAGCCCAGAGACCAACAAAGAGCCATGCTGATCTTTGAGAATCTGTCCTTCTCCTTTCATCATTTGGTCACCTACACCACACGTCTCCCCATGCACCCAAACTAGTGTACAGAGAGGTGGGCAGAGCGGGGGAAGATCTCAAGCATTGAATATCTTACTTAAAGAGGCATTAATTGTTGAACATGTTAAGTCCTGGCTTAGGGGAAAGATTGGGATAGTCATAGAAAAATAAAGAAACTATCTTTGTTTTGCATATCTAACTCTGGTTTAACAAACTTGAGACCCAATATATTAAAAAAAAAAAAAAAATAGAGCTAGCCAAAGGTGTATCTTGTGTTTATTTTCAAGGTTTGATTTGGGCCTCGTGGTAAGATGAGAGGGATATATTTCAGCAGCTGTGACTCTACACTGTGCAGTCTGTGAGCTTTTGATGGTTCATGAATAAGCCTATAAAGCCTATAAAGCTATATGGGAGACCTCCTAAATTTTATACTACATGTTTGAATCTATGCATCTTGGGCAGAGAGAGAGTCCATTACTTGTAGGAAATTATCAAGTCTGTAAGACAAACACAATTAAGAGCCATCCAAGCACACCCACCCCTTCACCCCAAGCTAAGTCCAGCTATCTCTGATCCTAGAAGGTCCTATCATGTGACAGCTCCGGAAAGGAGCCAAGAACAAAAGACCTGAGTTGTGGGAGGATGAGGCCATGCTTAGGTGATCTGTAGAGGTCTCCTGAGATCAAGATCTTTGGAATTACTTCATATATCCAAAGGCATATTACATGGAGTTAGAATGCTTAATCTCACCCTGAGCACACTGGCCAATACCAAGTCCAAATTGGACATTTAGAGTTCAACTCATGATCCCAGGATGGTCTCAGGGATTCATGGAACCGGATAACTGACTAGAAATTCCTGCATTTACCGAGACATTGATCATTCTGAGCTCTATTGGGAATTGCTAATTATGACTGTTATGGAGACTTAAATGAAGGTATAAATTTGAATGGTTTAACCAAGACACCGACTTTCTTGCTCTAGAAGTGAAGGGCACTGAGATAAGCAGTCAAGAGCCACTTGTGTCTTGGGTTAAGAGGTGTTTACACGCTGTCCTGAGGCTGCTGAGTTCACTGCAAGTTCTTCTACCTGTGTTTTCCAGGTCTTCCCACTCCAAGGGTAGAAGCGTAATAGTCATTAAATAGTGTTTCTTTGGCTCCATTCCCACTTGCTCTGTAGGAACTCTGGCAAAATTAGTCTGAAAATTGTGATACTCGTCTCCCAATGAATCATGCCTCCTGGTGTTCACACCCATGTTGTTCCCGTTCTGTGGTGGATCTAAGTTGACCCTGTGGCTTATTTTGACCTATAGAATTTGGTGGAAGTGATGCTATGCCAATTCCAAACCTGAGGCTCAAGAGGTCCCAGCAATTTCTGCTTTTGCTTTTTCGGAACCCCTGAGCTGCAGCATAAGAAGTCCAGCTGTGGTGCTGGACACCTTGTGGAGAAAACACTTGGAAGGGTTCTGCAGACAGGGAGAGGCCCTGAGACTTGCATGAAGAAGGCTAGAGACTCAGCCATTCCAGCAGCCTGGCTGAGCTCAGCTGGTGGGCGTCCCTGCCTAAACCAAGGACATGTAAGAGAAACCATTTGAGAGAGTCTGCCCCACCTGCTATCTGACTGCAGTGGCATGGGAGACCTCAAACAAAACAAGCAGAACTGCCACTCATCTGAGCCCGAATCAATCAGAGAACTGTGAGAAATGATAAACTAGTGTGTTTTAAGCCACTGAGCTGTATGTGCTTTGTTATGCATCAATAAATGACTAAAATAGAGCTGTCTAGCTGAGTCCCAGGCAACTCATAGAATCATTAAAAATAATAAAATCCCTTTGTTTAAGCCACTAAATTTTAGGTTGGTTTGTTTCACTAGTTAAATTGAACTGAAATCCTGAGCGGTTGTTTCTTCTTGCAGGTTGGCCTTCTTGCAGCAAGTGCCTGGGCTTGTTGGGTATGATGTGCTGTCTGCCTACATTCTCCTCTATTGTTGTGGACATAACTGTCCATGTCAAAGGGGGCTGCTGTGCCATGGGTGCCTCTAAGGGCGCTGTCGCTGTCATGAGTGTCCTGGGACTGCTGAGGCCCCATGAGTACCTGAGGCTGAGGGCTCTGAGAGCACCACCATGGTTGTCCTTTCCAGTAACACTCATTGCCCATGGTGCTGCCACTCTTTGTTCTAACACCACTGCCAGTTCCATGGCTGCCACCAGCGCCAAAGGATGTTGTAGACGTCTGGTGGTCTCAAACACGGTACAGAGATTATGCGGCAACAGCTCCTTCAGCTTTCTCTTGGTCTTTGTTTTATGACTCAGGCACCCATCTGTGGAGGCTGGCCCAGGAGTCAAATCTCAGCCATGTCCTCAGAATCACCTCTGTCTTCAGACATTCGCCTACTGTCCGTCACCCAAGCTCGTTCACTTTGACACTTTCTCAGTGTCAGTTCTTCCCCAAGTTGGCTGGTCGGCAATCAGTATAAGTAGACTCCTGGCAATCTCAGCTCACCAATCCTCCAGTTATGCTCAGACATGCTGGCGGCTAAAATGAATACCACTTAACTTCCAGCTGAGGCCTCGGTTGCAGATAGGTTGATATTTAAGGAAGAATTATTTTAAAAGGAGAATTTAAAAATAATTCCTGAGAGTCCAAATGGGGATGAGAGTTTCTAGAAGGCCCTAAACTCACGTAATGCATCATCTGAAGTTTTTCCCCATTGGTGGCTGGCGGTTAACCAAAAATCATCTGGCATTCTCTTTGGTGTTCCTGTTGAGTGGCTATGAAATCATAGATGACAGACTGTTGGCCACCTTTGAGGAGACACTCACTGGTATTTGGGCAGCAAACACCAGTTGACCTCAGAACTTAGAGGTGGCTCAAATAAATGGAGTCATAACATTAGAATGGATTTTTTTAAAGCTTTCAGTAAATTAGCCACACTGACTGTTTTTCAGATAGGTTTTTATAAGGAATTACTTCAGCTCAGGGAAATAACCCTATTACCTCTTCTTTGGTGAGCCTGGCTCATACCAACGACATTCGCATGAGAATCCCAGACCTTTAAGGAAAATTTCCCATCTTGTTTTTTTTTGTTCCCAATCTGCTGGCTCCAGCAGATAGGTCTTTTGTAGAAGGGCCATTTTGACTAAGAAAAATTATAGAGTTAAGTAATTTGAATTTCATAAGATCATTGCTACTTAGCTGAGATATGAAGTTATAGCAATTGTTCCTGTATTTTCTTTGATAGAAATACTAATATTTTCAGTATTAATGAGCTCATTACTTATATTTAGAATGTATCTATTATATACCTTCAAAATTAGCCATATGTCTAATGGATTTTTTCAACATTTTTAATCAAATAAAATTAAACAGAGAAAATAAATGAAAGAGGGATGACGTGCCTTTTATTTAATGCTGGATTTCTTGCAAGGCTATGATGCAAACAAGCTAGACAGAATAGTTCTCTTTTTTCAGCCACTGCATATCACACTCAATAAAACTTGCACAAACACAGAAATTTGTCAGGTTAATTAACACTAACAGAAAGAATGTCTTTAACACTCCTAAAGAGAGTGGAGACTGCATTCCTTATTCACGTGCACAAGAAATTAAGAAAATTTTATTTCTCACATTTCAGATCTACTAAACAATTCTTGTGGTTTCTGTTCTACTTCTCTGTACCGCTGGTCCTCAAGGGCACTGGGCAGTCTTGGGAAAATGGGTACCAAGTAAGGCCTAGAATTACAGTCCATCATTGTGCACTCTGGATGCTAACATTACCTCTGATTGTGTTTTTCAGTGAAATGATACCATTAGGAACCTGCATTGCCCATGAATGGAAGATTTTTCTCCATTTTCCATGTTGGGTCTCATGCAGGGACTAAGTATCATTTTTTGGAGCCTGGAATAAACTAGTCTGTGGGCCCCCAGCAACATTTTGTTGAATCTGCCCCAAATATATTAGCATGTATCACCCATACAACACACAGAATCTCATGAATCAAACTGAGAATAACAAACCAAAAACAATCTCAATCTTTGTTATATTTCTTGCTGCCAACCATTTTGCAACATATCATTAATCTTTACAGTAAATTTTTGTTTAGTTCGTTGAATTATGTTTTAGCTCATTGGTCAACATTGCTGCATTTATTTTCAACACAGACAAAATAATTGGAAAATTTTACTTAAAAAAAATGCAGTCATGGGGCTGGCCCCGTGGCCAAGCGGTTAAGTGCGCGCGCTCCGCTGCAGGCGGCCCAGTGTTTCGTTGGTTCGAATCCTGGGCGCGGACATGGCACTGCTCATCAAACCACGCTGAGGCAGCGTCCCACATGCCACAACTAGAAGGACCCACAACGAAGAATATACAACTATGTACCGGGGGGCTTTGGGGAGAGAAAGGAAAAAATAAAATCTTTAAAAAAAAAAAAATTGTGGTCATAACAAAAGGCATTCATTTTCTCCCCAGAGACAATTTTCCTTCAGTAGTCAAAACAGCAAGTGGCTTCCTCTCTCTGGTTTCATAGAAGAATGGCAATTATTTTTGATGTGGGTTTTATATTCTGTTTCAGATACTACCAATGTTTTGTTTCTAGTGTTTTTTACTTACTGCATCGCTACTTTTCTTCCACTGTTCCTCCTTCCCTTCTTTCCTTCTTTGTCCTTATTCTACAACAAATTCAAAATATCTAAAAATAATTACAAAAAATACTGAAAAGAATCACTTCCCATTCCCTTTTTCCCACAATGAGCTTGTTTAAAAAAAAATACCCAAAGGAAATATGCCATCCACCTCTAAAAGTCAATCTCCTATGATGTAATATTAAATGGAATTTAGTTCTGAGATTTCTATTTGGGGTGAGGTTATGTACGTAATACTAATGGAGTAATTATACTAGCTTATAAACGTAAATGTAAAGATCTTTTCTTTCCTTTTTTTCCCAGAAGCACTGTTTCACAAGTAAAATTCTCCAAAGATCTGTAAGATACTTGTGAATTAGACTTTTGGGAGTCCTTCCGGTTCCTCAGCCTCCTATATTCTCCAGTTCCTATATTTTCAGACTGAATAAAACACAAAACAAATGATTTTCATTGTTTTGAAACTGCATCTGGATTCGTAAATAGCTCTTTCCAAAGTTTCCTTGAAAACATTTCTTCTGACCAAACATGTTGGAGCATTTTTGGATGGGAGAAGAGGATTCCTGAGCTGTGTCATCATGGAGCTTCAGGCTTCTCCTGCGTCATTAGAGTCAGTCCCTGTGCTTCTGCCGTGTGCTGCATTTTCTGCAGCATCTGGAGCCTCCGGCCTTTAAATGCTTTAGCCCTTCAGTGTTATAAGCAATGAAAGTGTTATTAAATTTGGATCTCCTGGGCTGGCAGGATCATGATTTGGGAATCAGCTCAGTGAAGAGAAAACAAAAAACTAGTGTCTCTCAGATGTTAGTGAAGAGGTGGCGCAAAAATGAGGAAAGTCCATCTTCTGTGAATCTAGTTATGAGAGAGCTTCCTGAGTCTAATTCCAGAGAAAGTTCAAACTTCCCACCTTGAGATGGAAAGGAGCCTCAGGGGACATATATATGTGTGTGTGCATGCATGTGCATGCGTGTACACACACACACACAGACTTAGACTTGTCTCTCTGAAAATCTCAGTAAAGGGTGCACCCCTCCCCTTCCCAAAACCAACTTGTGGGGTAGGAGAGTGGGATGAAAGGCTAATGCACGTACCAAGAATGACTACACATGGGCACACTTTGCCAAGAGTTCTTCAAATTTTAGTTAAAGGGAACTAGAAGGAAAATACAGCAAGCAGGTTCAATGTTTTTATAAAACTCAAGTGTGAGATTTTATTAGTTTCCTAGGACTGCTATAACCAAGTACCACAAACCGGGTGGCTTGAGCCAACAGTAATTTACTGTCTCGTAGTTCTGGAGGCCAGAAGTCTGAAATCAAGGCAGAATTTGGTCTTTCTGAAGACTGAGGGGGAAGCCATTCCATCCTTGGTCCTAGCTTCTAGTGGTTTCTGGCAATTCTTGACGTTCATTGGCTTACAGATGGGTCACTCCAATCTCTGCCTTTGGCTTTATCTGGTGTTCTCCTTTCTGTGTTTGTCTATGTCCAAATTTCCCTCTTTTTATAGGGACAGCAGTCGTATTTGATTTAGACCCACACTACTCAGTATGACCTCATGTTAACTTGATTAAACCTGAAAAGACCCTATTTCCAAATAAGGTTGCATTCACAAGTTCTGGGTAGATATGATTTGAGGGGGGAACTATTCAACCCAAAACAGAGACCGTTTTGTGCTGGGAGCTAATTGAGAGGCATTACTAAAGTCCCCATCATCAGCAGGGGGTCCGTGGTGGACCTTTTAAGTATTGGAGCGCGTTGCCCTTGGCCTGTCTCACCTGCCACAGCTAAGATATGTTGGTCTTATGCTCGTTTATGTCTTATTTTAGAAATACACACTATATGTAATCTTAAATGATTGATTTCTCTTTAATTAACATTCTTACCATTTTTTCCCCCAGGATTGGTTTGCTGTCGTTCAAAAAACAACTTTTATGGAAAAGAAGCAGATTCTTCTTTAGAATCTTAAATGAAAGAAGAAATTCGAGACATTTATACTTAGCAACATTTCTTGCGACTACCTCTGGTAATGGCTACATTGTCCCACTAGTTTGAATACCTGCTGGAATAGCTATTTCATCTTTTCTTACAGATTATAATAGGATGTCAATTTATGCCTCAAGCCTGAGCTTTGAACAAATGCAAGAATTGGATGAGAATGCTACTTCTTCTGTTGAATACATCACTATAACTCTTTCTTCTATCTCTTGTTTCTGAGGGGCCACTATTTTGCTAATGACAGTACTGTCCTACTTACTTCCATGAGAAAAAGCCTTGGCATTGTGCTCTAATGTACGCAGAAGTGAACTCCTGCTGTCTGTCTGCTTTTCAGTAGATGGCTAGCTCTCGGTTAGCATTCCCAAAGTGCTTTCCTCAGAACACTAATATCTTGTGCGTTATTATTTGATACTCCATGATAGAAAGGTATCCTTGGTCAAACTAGTTTTAGAAATATTGGATTTTAAACACATTCTGGATATTCCTAATGGGTGTTAGCATATGAGACCCTAAAAATTGTTGCAATAAAGAAACCTAGAAATCTAAGTTCTGCCCAATGTTTCCTTAAAAAAATAAACCTTCCAAATCCTTTTTCTAATATGTAAACAATTCAGAAAATACTAAGTCTTTTAGCTGGAGAGAGAAACAGATATTTATGTGACAGCAGCTGCTGGTACATGATCTCACCTGAAAATCTAGACGATTGATAGCTGCTCTTTAATTTTGTTGTTTACTTCACTATTTTATCTGATTGGAGCTTCTCCAGAGATATCAGAGATGTCATGACAGAAAGACAGAAAAAACATATGTTTTTCTTACTGCAGGAACAGACTTCATTCTTTTAAAAAAAAAAATAGATCTTATTTTTTAGAGCTGTTTTAGGTTCACAGCAAAATTGAGGGGGAAGTGTAGAGATTTCCCATATACCCCCTGAGCCCACATAAGCTCAGCCTCCTCCATTATAAAAATCTGCACCAGATGGTACATTCGTTATAGTCGCTGAACCAACATTGACACAGCATTATCACCCAAAGTCCATAGTTTACTCTAGGCTTCACTCTTGATGACATAAATTCTGTGGATTTGGACAAATGCATAATGACATGTTTCTATCCTTATAGTATGATAAAGAACACTTTCACTGCCCTCCAAAATCCTCTGTGCTCAGTCTATTCATCCCTCCCTCCCCTCATCCCCTGGCAATTCCTGATTCTTTTATCATTTCCATAGTTTTCCCTTTTCCAGAATGTCACATAGTTGGATTCATATAGTATGTAGCCTTTTCAGATCAGTTTCTTTCACCTAGTATATGCACCTAAGTCTCCCCCCTGTCTTTTCATGGCTTGAGAGCTCATTTCATTTTAGCACTGAGCTTCATTCCATCATCCACAGTTTGTTTATCTATTCACCTACTAAGGGCATCTAGGTTGCTCCCAAGTTTTGGCAATTATCAACAAAGCTGCTATACACGTTCATATGCAGGTTTTTGTGGAGACGTAAGTTGTCAGCTCATTTGTGTAAATATCAAAGAGTGTGATCGCATGGTAAGAATATGTTTAATTTTGTAAGAAAATGCCAAACTGTCTTCCAAAGTGGCTGTACCGTTTTTCATCCTTACCACAATGTATGAGAGCTCCTGTTGCTCCACATTCTGGTCAGCATTTTGTGTTGTCTGTCTGTATTTTGGATTTTGAAAATTCTAACGGGTGTGTAATAGTATCTCGTTGTTATTTTAATTTGCATTTTCCTCATGACATGTGATCTGGAGCATCTTTTCGTTTGCTTATTTACCATATGTCTATCTTCTTTGGTGAGGTGTCTGTTCAGGTGTTTCGACCATTTTTTATTTGTGCTGTTCATTTTCTTATTTTTGAACTTCAAAAGTTCTTTGTATATTTTGGATATCAGTCTTTTATCAGATACGTCTTTCACAAATATTTTCTCCAAGTCTGTGGCTTCTCTTGTCATTCTCTTGACAGTGTCTTTCACATAGCACAAGTTTTTAATTTGAATAAAGTCCAGCTTATCAATTATTTCATGTGTTGTGCCTTTGGTGTTGTAGCTAAATGTCATTGCCATACCCAAGATAACCTAGAATTTCTCCTATGCTGTCTTCTAAGAGTTTCAAAGTTTTGCATTTTACATTTAGGTCTATGGTCCATTTTGAGTTTATTTTTGGAAAGAGTGTAAGATGTATGTCTGGATTCATTTTTTGCATGTGGATGTCCAGTTGTTCCAGCATCATTTGGTGAAGACACTATCTTGGCTCCATTGTATTGCCTTTGCTCCTTTGTCAAAGATCAGTTGACTATATTTATGTACATCTATTTCTGGGCTCCCTATTCTATCCCATTGATCTACTTGTCCATTTTTTTTTTTAAATACCACACTGTCTTGATTATTGTAGCTTTATAGTAAGCCTTAAATCAGATACCAGTCTCCTGACTTTGCTCTTCTCTTCCAATATTGTGTTAGCTATTTTAGGCCTTTCCATATAAGTGTTAAAATCAATTTGTTGATATCCAAAATGACTTGGTGCAATTTTGATTGAGATTACATTGCATCTATAGACTAATTTGAGAAAACCTGACATCTCGACAATGTTGATTCTTCCTATCCAGGAATACGGAATATCTCTCTATTTATTTAGTTCTTTGATTTCTTTCATCAGAGTTTTTTTGTTTTCTCATACAGATCTTGTACATATTTTGTTAGATCTATACCTACATATTTCATTTTGGGAGTGCTAATGTAAATGACATTGTTTTTAATTTCAAATTCTATTTGTTCATTGCTAGTATTTAAGAAGAGATTGACTGTTGTATATTGACCTTGTATCCTGAAAGCTTGTTATAATTGCTTAGTAATTTTAGGAGTTTTTTTAATCAATTCTTTTGGATTATCTACTTAGACCATTCTGTCATCTGTGAACAAAGACAGTTTTTTTCAATCTACATACCTTTTCTTGTCTTATTGCATTAGCTATCACTTCTAGTATGATGTTGAAAAGACGTGGTGAAGAGACATCTTTGCCTTATTTCTGAACTTATCAAGAAAGCTTCCAGTTTCTCACCACTAAGTATGATGTTAACTCTAGGGTTTTTGTAACTGTTCTTTATCAAGCTGAGGAAGTTCCATCTGTTCTTAGTTTCCTGAGAGTTCTTATCTTGAGAGGGGTTGGATTTTGTCAAATGCTTTTTCTGCATCTATCGATATGATTACATTATTTTTCTTCTTAGCCTATTGATGTGATAGATTACATTAATTGATTTTTAAATGTTGAACCTGCTTTGCATACCTGGGATAAATCCTACTTGGTCATAGTATATATTCCTTTTATACATTGTTGAGTTTTATTTGCTCATATTTTGTTGAAGACTTTTACATTTGTGTTCATGAGAGATATTAGTCTGTAGTTTTCTTGTAATGTCCTTGTCTGGTTTTGATATTGGTGTAATGCTGGCTTCATAGAATGAGTTAGGAAGTATTTCTTTTGTTTCTATCTTTTAGAATAGATTGTAGACAATTATTATAATTTATTTCTTAAATGTTTGGTAGAATTCACCACTTAACTCATCTGGGTCTGTTGCCTTCTATTTTGGAAGGTTATTACTTATTGATTCAATTTCTTTAATGAATACAGGTCTATTCAGTTTTTCTATTTCTTCTTGTATAAGTTTTCACAGATTATGTCTTTCAACAAATCAGTCCATTTTATCTAGGTTATCAGATTTGTGGGCATAGAGTTGTTCATAATATTCCTTTATTGTTCTTTTACTGTTCATGAGATCAGTCATGATGCCTCCTCTTTCATTTCTGATATTAGTAATTTGTGTCTTACCACTTTTTTCCTTACCCTGGCTAGAACTTTATAGATTTTATTGATCTTTTATTGATCAAAGAACTAGCTTTTTTGTTTCACTGATTTTTTTGTAT
Organism: Equus quagga; assembly: GCF_021613505.1. Lineage (NCBI taxonomy): Eukaryota > Metazoa > Chordata > Mammalia > Perissodactyla > Equidae > Equus > Equus quagga. The sequence continues at coordinate 56,634,319 of NC_060282.1, forward strand.
TAGTTTCCTGTTTTCACTTTCATTGATTTCTGCTCTAATTTTTATTATTTCTTTTCTTCTGTTCGCTTTACATTTAATTTGCCCTTCTTTTCCTAGTTTCCTAAGGTGGTGGTTTAGATTATTAAATTTAGATCTTTGTTCTCTCCAACATATGCATTCAATGCTATGAATTTACCTCTAACCACTGCTTTCGCTACATCCTAAACATTTTGATAGGTTGTGTTTTCATTTTTATTTAGTTCTAAATCTTTTGAAATTTCTCTTGAGATTTCCTCTTTGACCTGTGTGTTATTTGGAATTGTGTTGTTTAATGTCTGCATATTTTGGGATTTTCTAGCTATCTTTTTCTTATTGATTTCTAGTTGAATTCCATTGTGGTCTGGGAGCAGACATTGTATGATTTTATTCTTTTAAATTTGTTAAGGTGTGTTTTATGGTTCAGAATGTGGTCTATCTTGGTGAATTTTCCATGTGAGCTTGAGAAGAATGTGTCCACTGTTGTTGGATGAAGTAGGCTATAGATGTCAATTATATCCAATTGAAGGATCATGCTATTGAGTTCAAGTATGTCCTTACTGATTTTCTGCCTGCTGGATTTGTCCCTTTCTGGTAAAGTCTCCAACTGTAACAGCAAATTTATCTCTTTCTCCTTGTAGTTCTATCAGTTTTGACGTCATGTACTTTGATGCTCTTTTGTTGGGCACATACACATTAAGGATTGTTATCTTTCCTGTTGAATTGACCCTTTATCATTATACAATGCCCCTCTTTATTCCTGTATTAGTCTACTCAGGAGACCATAATGGACTACAATAGAGTGGGTAGCTTAACCACTTATTTTCTCATAGTTCCAGAGGCTAGAATTTCATGATCAAAGTGCTGGCAAATTTTGTTTCTGGTGAGGGCTCTCTTCCTGGCTTGCGGACAGCTGCCTTCTTGCCATGTCCTCACGTGGCCTTTCCTTGTTGTGTGCACCTGGAGAGAGAGAGGGCTATCTAGTGTCTCTTCTTATAAGAACACTAATCCTAGCAGATCAGGGCCTCATTTTTATGACTTCCTTTAACCTTAATTACTTCCATAGAGGACCCATCTTAAAATACAGCCAAACTAGGGGGTAAGCCTTCAACATATGAATTTTGAGGAGACATACATATTCAGTCCATAATGATCTCTAATAACTTTTCTTTTTCTGAAGTCTGCTCTGTCTGAAATTAATATAGCTACTCCTGGCTTCTTTTGGTTAGTGTTAGCATGGTATCTCTTTCTCCATTCCTTCACTTTTAATCTATATGTGTCTTTATAGTTAAAGTGGGTTTCTAGTGGACAACATAAAGTTGGGTCATGGTTTTTCATCCACTCTGACAATCTCTGTGTTTTAATTGGTGAATTTAGACCATTGACCTTTTAAGTGGTGATTGATATAGTTGGATTAATTCTACCATATTTGTTATTATTTTTTATTTATTGCTCTTGTTCTTTGTTCCAATTTTTGTCTTCACTCCTTTTCTGCCTTTTGTAGTTTTAATTGAACATTTTATATGATTCCTTTTTCTCCTTTCCTAGCATATCAGTTATACTATTTTTTTTTTGTTTTTACATTTTTAGTGGGTGCCCTAGAGTTTGGAATACGCGTTTACAACTAATCCAAGTCTAATTCCAAATAAAACTATACCACTTCCTGGGTAGTGTGTGTACCGTATAATGACAAAATAATCCTAATTCCTCCCTCTCATCCTTTGTATCATTGCTGCCATTCATTTCACCTATATATAAGCATATGTAACCTAATACATTGTTAGTGTTATTATTTTGAACAAACTGCTATCTGTTAGATCAATTAAGAATAAGAAAATGAAAGTTTTTGTCTACCTTCACTTATTCCTTCTCTAATACTCTTCCTTTCTTTATGTAGATCTGAATTTCTGACTTATATCATTTTCTTTCCCTCCAAAGAACTTCTTTTAATATGTCTTTGCAAGGCAGGTCTACTGGCTACAAATTCCTTCAATGTTTGTTTGTTTGAGAAAGTCTTCATTTCTCCTTCACTTCTGAAGGATAATTTCATAGGGTACAGAATTCTAGGTAGGTGGATTTTTTCTCTCACCATTTTAAATATTTCACTTACCCTCTTCTTGCTTGCACGGTTTCTGAGGAGAAGTAGGATATAATTCTTATCTTCGATCTACAGGTAAGGTGTTTTCTTCCTCTGGCTTGTTTTAAGATTATTCTCTTTATCTTTGATTTTCTGCAGTTTGAAAGACACTCTAGGTGTAGCTTTATTTGCATTTATCCTGCTTGATGTTCTCTGAGTTCCTGGTTCTGTGGTTTGATGTCTGACATTAATTTTGGAAAATTCTCAGTCATTATTGATGTAAATATTTTTTGTGTTCTTTTCTTTTTTTCTTCTCCTTCTGGTACCCCATTGCCAACATGTTGCACCTTTTGTAGTTATCCCACAGATCTGGGATAGTCTGCTCCATTTTTTTTTGGCCTTTTTTTCTCTTTGCTTTTACATTTTGGTAGTTCTATTGACATATTTTTAAGCTCAGAGATTCTTTCCTCGGTCATGCCCAGTCTTCTAATGAGCTTATCAAAGGAATTGTTCATTTCTGTAGCAATGTTTTTGATCTCCAGCCTTTCTCTTTGATTCTTTCTTAGAATTTCTCTCTCTCTACTTACACCGCCCATCTGTTCTTGCAAACTGTGCACTTTACCCACTAGAGCCCTCAGTATACTAGTCATACTTGTTTTAAGTTTCTAGTCTGATAATTCCAACATCTCTGCCTTATCTGTGTCTGGCAATGTTCCTAGCTCTATCATGTGAAATTGTGTTTTTTACCTTTGAGTATGCCTTGTAATTTTTTTGTTGATAGCCAGACATGATACATGGGGTAAAAGAAATTGCTGTAAAAAATCCTTTAGTAGTGTGGTGGTAAGGTGTGGGGGGCAGGGAAGCATTCTATAGTCCTACAATTAAGCGTCAGTCTTTTGGTGAGCCTGTGCCCCCTGACTGTGAATCTCACCAGTGCTTCGCAGGTTTTCCTTCCCTTAGGTGGGACAGGATGGCTAACGGAGGCTGGTGTTGGGTATTCCCCTCCCACAGGACAGTTAAACTCTGAAAAAAAAACGCTAATAGTTTAGGCTCCAGTAATTAGTTTCTCTTGAGGGAAGGCCTTGCTAAAAAGAACCGAATACTCCGACATATTTCAAAATGATTCCATTTCTCCTCTCAAGCACAAGGAGATTTTTTTTCTGATATTCACTGTGAGAACATGGTGAATCTTCTGGAGATAAAACTCACAAAAGTATGGAGGGCCCTCAATGACTGGGTCCCCCTGGATTTTTCTCTCTCAGGTTTGACCAGACTGAACCTCCCGTAATTTACTAATTAATGTTCAGATTTCCCCACCCTGGCTCTGGTTCCCATGGGGCTTTCTGCTTGTGGGTTTCTACTCCTGTAAATTGTGATTCTCTGTATTTACTTATCTGGCTCCAGTTTTGGCAGCAGAGTTTTGCCCTGTGACCTCACTTCTCTTAGGGAATCCAAGAAAAGTTGTTGATTTTTCAATTTCTTTGTTTTTTTTTACTTGTTGTTAAGATGGGGTTATGACTTCCAAGCCCCTAACATACTGGACTGAAAACTGATCTCCATCAGCTTCATCCCTTTTTGATCAGTTCTTTTCTGTGCAAAATGTTAGCATCCGGGACCATGGAATGCATCTGTTAAAATGAAAATCTTGGGGCTTTTACATTTAACAGGGCTTTACAATTTCAGAATGTGCTTTCTCATGTTTTGTCTCATGATGACTGGCCCTTTTAGGTTCAAGGTAAACTTTTCATTCTCATTTTAAGTATAAGAGGACTGGACTTCGAGAAATTGAGTGGCAACTTTGCACAGCAAATAAATAACTCAGGCCTAGATTTTCTGATTCCAAATCCAGATCTCTTTCTGAAACCTCAAATAGCACCATTTGCTAAACAGCAGAATTTAGCATGAAGAAGTTCTATCTTAAAAATACCAGTATAAAGGCCAGCCCATGACCTAGTGTTAAGTTCAACATTCTCCGCTTCAGTGGCCCAGGTTCACAGAATCAGATCCCAGGTGCAGATCTACACCACTTGTCAGCCATGTTGTGGTGGCTACTCATATATAAAATAGAGAAAGATTGGTACAGATGTTAGCCCACGGCTAAACTTCCTCAAGCAAAAAAAGAGAAAGATTGGCAACAGATGTTAGCTCAGGGTGAATCTTTCTCAGCCAAAAAAAAAAAATAAAAAAAATAACCCGGTATAGAGGAAGGTAGTTTACTAAAGTAGTAAAGAGGATAGGCTTGAGAGTCACACAGATCTTGGCTCAAATCGTAGAAGTGTTGCTTGTTGGTTTTGTGACTTCAGATCGTTTTTTAAACTTCCTGAGTCTCAGTTTACTAGTTGCAAAGTGAGGCTAATTCTGCTTACTTTGCTGAGATGTTGTAGGAATTCAATGAAATTATGTTGTCAAAGAGCTTGGCACAATGCCAAGAACATAGTACCTGCTTAAAAAATAAGTGCTTACTATCTATTCCCTGCTAAGATAAAGACAGGCACTCCTAGGTGGGGCAAGTTGGAGTATGAGGGCAGAAGGGCAGGGTCAATGAGTGGCTTCAGCCCACTGAGGCTCAATTCATTTAGAATTCTAGATGCAATTCAGTCAAAGCATACTGGCTTACAGGCCTATCTTCACTCATTCATTCAAGAAAACATTTATTGAGCTAGCACTGCTTGAGGTGCTTGGGATACGTCAGTGAATAAAATGGACAATGATCCCTGCCCTGAGAGAGTTTCTGTGTTAGAAGAGGAAGATAGACAATAAAGAATTGGCTGAATAAATTAGGACATTATCTCATATTCTAGAAGATGATAAGTGCTACAAATAACAGAAAAGTGTAGGAGAGCAAGGAGACTGAGAATGCAGGGGGGAGGGACTCCTTGTAATTCAATAAGGTGGTCTGGGGTGTCCTGATTTCAAAGAGGGTGTTTAAACATACCCTTGGAGAAGGTGAGGAAAGACAAGGAAAGAGCTTGGAGGAAGAGCCCTGGAAGGCAGGAGACAGCCTTGGAAAGAATCTAAGGCAGGAGGATGTTTTGCTACGTGTAGCCCATTGGAAGGATTTTGGCTTCACTCTGAATGAAATGGGGAGAGGCCCTTGGAGGGTTCTGAGCAGAAGAGAAACTTGACCTGATTCACATTTTAAGGCAAATATTCTGGCTATTTGTTGAGAATTTAGGGCAAAATGGTAAGGATTTAAGCAGGAAATCATTTAGGAAGTTATTACATTAATCCAAACTTGGGGTGGGAATGACTAGTGCCATGGTGATAGCATTGGAGATTGTAGGGAGTAGTTGTATTCTGTATATATTTTGAAGGTAGAACCAATAGGACTTCCTGAAAGATTGAATGTGGTAGTGAGGGAAAAAGAGGACTCAAGAATGACTCCCAATTTTTTAACCTGATTTAAAAGATGGAGCTGAACTAAAGGATAAGCTTAAGGAGGGAGTTGAGCTAAAGGACTGAATCGAGGTGAGGATGGAGTTGAGCTCAAGGATGAGCTAAAAATGGAGTTGCCATCAACCTTGATGGGATTCCATATTAATGATGATTATGGTCACTAGCAAAACCTTAGCATATTTGCTGAACTTCAGACTTGGTTGTGGTCCAAAAAGGAAATGGCTTTGAATTATGGTAGATTCAATGCAGAATTAAGTAGTTGGAGGGGAAAAAAAATCTTGATGTCACTATTCTTATTATGAACAGTCCCATTTTGTTGTGTCATCATTTGTCACCCAGCAGCCTGGGTTCAGTGGTGACTATCACAGCAGTCTTTGAAGGGTAATTCTTGGGTATGAGGTTATCAGTTAGAGGAAAACTGAATGTTAGTGAGTTTCAATTGAATACCTAGCATTAAAACTGTAGGAACTTTCTGCATGCTGGAGCTAATAGAAAAGCAAAGGTGTGAGAAATGGCAGTAGCAGTTCTTGAATTTGTAGTGCCAGATTGTGATTTTAAGAAGTAAAGGTATATTTATTTCTGATAAGAAAGCAGTACTTTAGGAGTGGGTATAATTATGAAAGTGTTTTAGGCAGGGACAAAGCAATTTAAATTCCATAAACTGTTAAAGTGATTCCTGAGTTGTTATTCCCTAAGCCACCAAGAAAATGATAATGCATTTTACCAGCAGTGTGAAGTTTGGTACATTGCGATCCTAGACTTTTGTTTCTGTTTAAGATGTACTTATAATTATTTTTCTTGCCTAGACCATAAAAGTTTCCTCCAACTTTACAGGGAGTTTTCCTGAACTTTCTGCATAGTTTGCTCAGTCCCCAGTCAGTCTTTCAATATCCCTAGACACCAAATAGTCTCTTTCTTAAGATGATATATTCAAAAATACTCTGCAGGGCAACAAAGAGATATTCTTCCACAAAATATCAATAATCATTCAAAAGTTATAATTTATTTATTCATTCAACATACACACTGATCATTTAATACAAAATAGATATTGTGCTTGGCTCTGAGTATGTCCCCAAACAGCTAATAGGAAATAGGTATAGAAAATAAAATTTTAATAAATGCAGTTTGGCAAATCCAATAATAAAAGAATAGTACAATGGTAACAGAGAATGAGGCATGATCAAGTATTTCTGGAGGGATAGGGAAAGTGATGACTGAGCCAGGTCTTCAATGAAGAACAAGGGCTTTCCGTATATTTATGTTGGGAGATGGTATGGAGAATGAGCACATGTAAAGATAGGATCACATGGGATGCGCAGTTTATTTGAAGAACTGAAAAAATGGTATATCACTGAAGGAACATAAGAAAACTTGAAAATATGAGGAGTGTAATGGGTTGAACTGTGTCCCCTAAAAATTCATGTTTTGAAGTCCTAACTCTTATACCTCAGAAGGTGACCTTATTTGGAAACAGGGTCCTTGCAGATGTGATTAGTTAAGATAAAGCCTTTAGGGTAGGCCCCAAACCCGTATTACTAGTGTCCTTATAAACAGGAATTTGGGGCATAAACGCAGACATGCATACAGGGAGAATGCCATGTGTCTTAGCCTGCTCCGGCTGCTATAACAGAACACCACAGACTGATGCTTGTAAACAAGAGAACTCTATTTCTCACAGTTCTGGAGGCTGGGAAGCCCAAGACAAAGAAGCTGGCTTCCTGGTTCCTAGATAACTGTCTTTTTGCTATGTCCTCACGTGGTGGAAGGGAAGCTTTCTGGGGTCTTCTATAAGGGCACTCATCTCATTCATGAGGGTTCCACTCTCATGACCTAGTCAAATTTCAAAGGCCCCCACCTCCTAATGCCATCACATTAGGTATTAGGTTTCAACATATAAATTTTGAGGGGACACAAATATTCAGTCTATAGCACCATGTGAAGATTGGAGCTATGCTGCCACAAGCCAAGGAATTCTCAGAAGTTAGGAGAGGTGGCTGGAACAGACCCTTCCCTAGCATAGTTAGAGGGTCCTGCTGACATCATGATTTCAGAGTTTTGGCCTCCAGAACTGTGCGGCAATAAGTTTCTGCTGTTCGAAGCCAGCCAGTCTGTGGTACTTTGTTGCAGCAGCCCTAAGAAATTAATTCAAACAGATTGAAGTGTGTTGATTTTATCAGTTGGCCCAGGTCCAATAAAAGTTCTCTCTGAGAGTGAGGAGGAAGATATTTTTTCCTTTTGGAGGAGGAAAGATCTAAATGTAAATTTCTCCAAAGAACTAAGAGAATTTCAATACTTTTGCATCAGGCCATAGAGCACCTTCTTCCTTAATTCAACCAAATTAACTTAAATATTTATCCTTGTATAAGAGTACTATCAACCAATTCTTCCTAACATGTTTGCAAAATTCCACACTTTCTTTTTGAGGGAGTGAAATAAAAAGGAACGGAAAAGGGAAATCTACACATTGTCCCCGAGGGTGTTGGAGGAGAAGAGGGCCTCTGATACATAATGGCAAGACCACTAAAACTAGCACGCGTAGTAGATGTCAGTCATAGCTGCCTTATGAAGACCAAACTCACCAGCAGACCACTCTTTGCCTGACTGCCAAAGGTCACATGATATAGAACAGAGACCAGGATGAAGCAAAACAAATGAGCTGTTGTCACTTAGGTGAGGCAGGACTCCAGCACATAAGCCATCCATATCTATCCTAAAATGCCTATTTTAACTGTTTATTCTTCCCAATAAAATGTCTGCTTGGTAGGATTACCCTTTTAACGAAAGGGTGATTATTACTAGTTTAGCCTAAATTTAACAGTCCCTATAATTTAGTATATTTATTAGTCTCTTCTCGTCCTAAAATCAGTGACTTGTCACTCTCTACTGGATTGTTTACATCGACCTGCAAACACAGATCATTTCTCCTTCTTAAAGCACGCCTCTCGCAACACTAATAGACATACTAAAACGTGGAGTGATGGCATGAAAGTCTAATTGGGATGAGTTTGAGAGAGAATTCTGGTGGGGGAGAATTCGTAACAGGATAGACCACTCGTGGGCTTTTGCTGTGAAAACGAGACGACAAGTGGGTAATCTATCCTAACTTGAATTTCTGCCCTCCCATCACCCCGTCACTTCCCTGACAATGCTTTTAAGATTATTTCCATTTTGCTAAATATGACGATTATTCTTGGTTTTCATTTTACTTTGACCTGCCAGCATCATTTGACAGGATTGATTCCTCCCTTCCGCTTGAAACACTCTTGGGCCCTGGCTTCTGGGACACCACATTCTCCTAATTTTCCTACTATTTACTATGCTGGTTACTTCTCATCTCTCTAACATCTAAATATTGGCCAATATAAGTCAGCAAGATAAAGATGACATACACAATTGGAAGTTGGACAGAATAATAAGGGATTTATTTGAAAAGTGTCCTTCAAGAGACAGGGAAGCACCACCCCAGAGCTAGCAAGAGCAGGAAGCTCTTAGCATCTTAGGCGTTAAAGGGCAAAGAGAGGGAGCAACTACTGGAACTTGTCAAGAGCTGTAGTTATAAGAAAGGGGAGGACTGGGGGCCAGCCGGTGGCATAGAAGTTAAGTTTGCATGTTCCACTTCAGCAGCCCAGGGTTCATGGGTTTGCATCCCACGCGTGGACCTACACATCACTTGTCAAGCCATGCTGCAGCAGGTGTCCCACATATAAAGTGGAGGAAGATGGGCACAGATGTTAGCTCTGGGCCCATCTTCCTCAGCA